>NW_027590238.1:300000-515000 GCF_964213995.1 Mustelus asterias
ATGTTAGTTGTATGAAACGTTCGTTAGGGCACATTTGGAATACTGTGTCCAATTCTGGTCACCATACTACCAGAAGGGCATGGAGGCTTTGGAGAGAGTGCAAAAAAAGGTTTACCAGGATGTTTAGACTTATCTTGATCGGTATATGAATAAACCGGGAACAGAGGGATATAAGCGGTTGGTTTCGTTGCATAAACGTGATTGGCGCAGGTTTTGACGGCCGAAGAGCCTGTACCTGTGCTGTACTGTTTTTTGTTCTTTGTTTGTTCTTTCTTTGAATAAACACAGCGAATATGCTTAAAGTTCATAAATCTTCCATTCACAATCTTCCCGCCAATTTCAATGAACATGGTACAAATTGAATTCAAAAATGGGAATGCAAGTATCAAGTAAATAAGTCAGAAAAAAACTCCCAAATCTTAAAATTAAATGGCATTTAAAATAAAGAGTGTTCTTGTCAATTAAACCATGCACAACATTTTTTTTAATATGCTTGACAAATGTCATTTAAAATTCTAAAAGCACACTTCACTTCAGTTGAACAAAGCGAATATCACTAAAACTAAATAGAACAAATAACTCTCAGAATGATCATGCTGATTATCATTTTAGCTGAAGACAACAAACTCTCATTCAATCGTCCAGAAAAAGACAACACAACATTACAGCAGACACAGCAAATCTATTTTTATACAGTTACAAGAAGCACGATTAAAACTGGACAAAGGAGATATTTTTAACATTATCACAGCAGTCAACTTGTAAAATATCCATGAAAAAAACGAATTAAATTGACGTCGCATTATCTCTGAAATTGGACATGACAAATATCAATGGCAATTGAGAGCTAATATGCTTTTCGAAATGACAAAAAAACATGCAGAAATCCACGAAAATATCCATTAACATGAACACAGAAAATATGATTAATGATCACATCTTATTACTTCGACAGGAACAATAAAATTACATTTTCATATAAAATGAACACAGCAAACATTGTCTAAAATATCCACAGAGCACATCGCCTTAAACGGTTACAATAACTCTCACAGACAATCCGAATTAAAATAAACACAACAAATTGCAAGTAAAATACCCCACGAAAAATTCACTTGGAACGACTCATGAAATGCACAATATGCAAAGAGCATTGAAAGGCGCACAGCAAATTTAGGTTTGTTAAAATGGATAAAGCATTTACCAATTAAACTGGACACTGCAACTAACAGTTCCACTAAGCACAACGTATATCAATTATTCTGGACACAGAAAAGCACAAGAAGTAGCAATGAAAATAATCACAAAAAATAGATTGGCCGTAACAAATTTAATTTAGAATGGAAAAATTCATGAGAAATTAACGGGACTGAAGGACAAATATGTTGAAATGCCCACGATAAATTATTTCCAATGATCACAGCCACCATGACCACAACTACATATATACGATCACTCAAAACTTAAGACAAAAGTAATCAATTGAGGGGTCGAAGCAAATGTCAGTTAATTGTACACAACACATCCATTTTTAAATGATCAGCGCATATATCACTTTAAAGAGACCGATGAAAAAAAATCTGATTAAGTCAAGGGAAATATGAGCTAAAATGGAAAGAGTAAGTGAATTCTAAAATGAGCAAAAATATCGCTTAAACAAAATGCAGACAACAACACATACAGGCAATGCTGAAAAAATCTCAGCAGGACTGACAGCATCTTTGGAAAAAAAATAGAGCCAACGTTTTGAGTCTGGATGAATCCTTGCCCGGATATTCAGATGGAAAATAGAGGACACGAGCAGACAGGAGAACCGAACTCTGCTGCATATACCAATAATGGATGATAGAGCAGTTGAGGGAGAACCTCGACCTGGTTAGCAGGGGAAAGGTTCCATCCAGCATCAGTGATAAACAAATAAAGCAATTATTCTGCGGCAAGAAACACCTGAAGACATTGAACTGCCAATTGTGAAAAGTGAACGAGGTCTGATTTGATGACAGCTGTCAATCAATTATGGGGCAAGCCCTTGGTAAGGTGTTAGGACTTCCATGAGGCTCCGATAACAAAATTGGGTTAAGTGTCGTTGAAGTCGGGGATGTAGGGACATTATACAAGGTGGGAGGTGGATGGGGTTTGATGGCACTTTTCCGAATGCTGTTGATAAATTCGAGAAGAGCCTAGGCACCACTCTGGATACATTTGAGAAAATGGGCAAAGAAATAATCTGTCCTTACCCAGTCTACTTGAACGAACATGCCCTGTGTGGCTTCCAGACGAGTGTAAACTTCAACTGCCCTATAGAGATTCACGATCTGGACACTGACAGCACCCAGGTAGCCGAAATAGGAGGGGGGGCGCATTGTCTACTTTCTCAATGAAAGAGTATCAGTATGGGAAGTCAAAAAGCGACATCACCAACACCACCTTATATATTAGGTCACATGTACCCTCCAGGATAGGTCTAATTGAATGATTATATACACACAGATTATAGAAGAGTTGTGTTAATGCAAGTGAGGACCTCGGCAGACTCTAGGGGACTATTTTGAAAAATATGACGTGGGTATTATGGATCTTCCAGAGTAGCAACAACAAATTCTGGCCCAGTTTGACAACGGACACAAAATATTCACCAATATAGTGCAAAAAAACAAGGAAGTGAAGAAGAATTTTGACATGATTCCAGTCAATAATTGGTGGAAGTATTTCTCGGACAGAAACATGAAAATACAAATAAATACACTTTCTCTACCACTGCTCTACTCTCCATCGTGTTTAGTTTAATTTTGCTAACCGTGCGCACGGTGATATTTGTCTCATGGGAAAGGGAGCTGATGCAATGGTTGAACGTGGAGACGATGCTATACCAAAGAGAACAAAGGGCTACTGAGCATAGCAGAATATTATTAATGAAACTCTTCTTTTTGAATTCTATTTGTGCGTATTACATACCTATTTTGGTATGTAAATATTATATTAATTCATTTTTGATGAATATATCTATATTTGTGTTGGGGCGAACTTGAATGATGGATGAACTTTTATTTCAGAATATCGTGTCTATTGAAGATAACAGAATACTTACATGTACAGGGTTAGGGATTTAGGATGTCTATTTGAGATGATGGTATTTGCCTGCGGGAGAGCTTGTTCAGAGTTGGGTGATCCGATTCGCTGATACTCATTGGATCAAGAGCAGGTGGGGTGTGGCCAAGTAGCTAACAGCCTGAGCAACTCGGCCCGACACAGAATTTCACAAGCTAAATTAAACAGCAGTCAAAAGCCTCCGCTTCCAGGCCTCATGGTAATGCGACAGGGCAAGTTGAAAACACAAGAACAGGTTAGAGGCGAGCTGGGGTAAGCTTGGACTTGCTCTGAGGCTGAAAGCGGAGGTGTTCAGCCTTGACCAAATAAGAGCAGTATTTGCGAATTACCCAGTTTCGGCTAGAATCTCTGGCATCTCCGATTCCCACCGTTACCTGATATGAAAAGGACGTATGTGCATCCAGTGCACCAGAGGATGGACAATGAGGGGGCCCTGGTGTTCTCCATATATGGAATCTGTAACTACATTGAGTCATGTGACCCCTGCTCAGTGACTTCATTCGTTGAAAGCTAAAGCATCTTCAAGAAGGGCGTGAAGGGTCGATAAGAATGGATATCTCGAGGCCACCCTCAGAATAGCCTTGACTGTGGGCGGCACGGTAGCACAGTGGTTAGCACTGCTGCTTCACAGCTCCAGGATCCCGGGTTCGATTCCCGGCTCGGGTCACTGTCTGTGTGGAGTTTGCACATTCTCCTCGTTGTCTGTGTGGGTTTCCTCCGGGTGCTCCGGTTTCCTCCCACAGTCCAAAGATGTGCGGGTTAGGTTGATTGACCAGGTTAAAAAAATGCCCCTTAGAGTCCTGGGATGTGTAGGTTAGAGGAATTAGCGGGTAAAATATGTGGGGGTAGGGCCTGGGTGGGATTGTGGTCGGTGCAGACTCGATGGGCCGAATGGCCTCCTTCTGCACTGTAGGGTTTCTATGATTTCTATGACTCAAAGCTCAGCGAAGAAGTGACCTACAATGAACACTCGCTGGAAATCCAGTGACGATGGAACAGCGCATGTGCGATCAATCATCACAAGAATGACCCTGAATTTGCAACTGAGAGAACGCAGACGTCAGTGAACCGGGCCCAGCAGCGCGCACAGGTTCATCGACATGGGTAGTATTATATATCTCAGATAGCTATCATAAAGTATTAAGTTATTATGGGAGTCAAGGGTTGTGTTCGAATATAGAACATAGGACATAGAACAGTACAGCACAGAACAGGCCCTTCGGCCCACGATGTTGTGCCGAGCTTTATCCAAAACCAAGATCAAGCTTTCCCACTCCCTGTCATCCTGGTGTGCTCCATGTGCCTATCCAATAACCGCTTAAATGGTCCTAAAGTGTCTGACTCCACTATCACTGCAGGCAGTCCATTCCACACCCCAACCACTCTCTGACTAAAGAACCTACCTCGGACATCCTTCCTATATCTCCCACCATGAACCCTATAGTTATTCCCCCTTGTAATAGCTCCATCCACCCGAGGAAATAGTCTTTGAACATTCACAAGATCTATCCCTTCATCATTTTATAAAACTCTATGAAGCCTCCCCTCAACCTCCTCTGCTCCAGAGAGAACAGCCCGAGCTCCCTCCACCTTTCCTCATAAGACCTATCCTCCAAACCAGGCAGCATCCTGGTCAATCTCCTTTGCACTCTTTCCAGCGCTTCCACATCCTTCTTATAGTGAGGTGACCAGAACTGCACACAATATTCAAATGTGGTCTCACCAAGGCCCTGTACAGTTGCAGCATAACCCCACGGCTCTTAAACTCCAACCCCCTGTTAATAAATGCTAACACACGATAGGCCTTCTTCACGGCTCTCTCCACTTGAGTGGTAACCTTCAGAGATTTGTGGATATGGACCCCAAGATCTCTCTGTTCCTCCACAGTCTTCAGAGCCCTGCATTTGACCCTGTAATCCACATTTAAATTTGTCCTACCAAAATGAATCACCTCACATTTATCAGGGTTAAACTCCATCTGCCATTTTTCAGCCCAGCTTTGCGTCCTATCTATGTCTCTTTGCAGCCTAAAACAGCCCTCCACCTCATCCACTACTCCACCAATCTTTGTGTCATCAAATATTGTTTCTTTAATATGGGCTTGTTCATAAAATTGGGGTTGATCCGTGAACTGAGTCCTGCCCTTTGACCATCTTGTGAGTAAGGGGTGCGTCTAAAGTGGTTTATCACGGACTGGTCGAAATTTCTGCCTGTTTCCAAACAACACTGCCTGAAGGGAAGGTGCCAAAGCAAAATAAAATGTGTTAAAGGTATGCCCGGAGTTTATTGGTATGAAAGCGACCATCGTCAGCCCTTGTAGAATACGTAGATATATAATTTTCCGCTGTGTTTTGGTTTTATTCACCATGAAAAGCGTTCCATTGTTCCCTTAACCTGACTTAGCAAACGGATGAATAATTTTTAAAAAAAAACCTTGTCGACGTGTGTTTGTTAAATGACTGTAAAAAATGTGAATCATGAATCACATGTTGACTTCCATGAGGATTGAAGGGTGTATAAATATAGCATCACTTGCAATGCATTAGTCGTTTGCCACTCAGAGCTTTTCAGCTGCTGCATTATTCATCCACGTTCAGGAGATGGGACAACCGGTAATTTTATTGATAAAACGGATTTACTTCCCACTTATCGCAATTGTCGGCGTTCCTTGTGAGTAATTGTAACTTATTTTCTTTAGTTCCGTGTTAATTATCTCCTGTTATTGCAGCCTATTGGATAATGCAAATGTCCGTCTATAAGTCGATGCTGGAACACTAATTAGTTCCTCCCTCTTTCTTTCAGCGAATTTGGTGACAATTATGATTCTTTGCCGAGGACACTGTGGCCTTTCCAAATGCATCTCGATCTACATGCTGGCCATGGCAACGGCAGATCTACTGGTCATGATTATCAATGTATTGGTGAATCATATTTTCAGTTATAACTTTCCACTTTCATTTCTCTCCCGCACTCCCATCTGTACGTCTATTCTATACATGACAGCTGTTGCACTGGATTCGTCTGTTTGGTTCACTGTCTTCTTCACATTCGATCGATTTGCAATGATCTGCTACCAGAAGTTTAAAGCAAAATATTGCTCCAAGAGAACTGCAGTGGTGGTCACAACAGTTTTCGCTGTCCTGGATTTATTTAAGAATATTCCTTTTTTTTTCGCATATCAACCTCAGCAAGTAATTAACACAGTGCAATGGGGCTGCCGGTCTGGGGTAGCGTTTTTTTCCTCACATTTTGGTGCGGCGTTTTTTTGGTTTCATATCGCCTGGGTAGTTTGGCTTCCTTTCACTTTTATTGTCGCGTTTAATTGTTTGACGATCAGACGCATTAAAGTAGCAACCAAAGTCCGAAGAGCACTCCGTTCTCACACCACTGAGAACAAGTCTGATCCAGAGATAGATAGCCGGAGAAAATCCATCCTTTTACTCTTCACTATTTCGGGCTGTTTTTTACTCGTGTGGCTCACAGCTTTCGTCAGTTTTTTGACAACTGGACTGGTAACTGTACGTTCTTATCGAGGTGACCGGACAAACCCTGGGTATATTGCCGCGGAAATTGGAAATATGCTGAAGTTTTTGAGTTCCTGCCTAAACACATGGATTTATGCAGCGACCCAGACGAAATTCCGCAAAGAGTTGAAGATGCTGCTCAAATCGCCCTGCGCACTGTTTCCGTGGTTTATAAAAAAAAATCTTTCTCGACCATAAACCTTCGCTTTTGCTAATATTCCACTTTAGGTTCTTATTTTCCCTCCTTACAGCTACACAGAATTGCTCATTGTAAGGTATCACAGATACACATCTATGGTTATCCGCTTTGTGGCATTGAGCAACAGCATTGAATATGAGCTTCCACACTTTGATAGATGAGACAGATAAAGACATTGAACTTTGAAATGTTGGATGTGTTAATTATGAAGTAATGGGATGTGAAACCTTTATCAACATTTTGTCATCTGAAAATATAATTTTACAGGACAGATTACGTTGCGAGATGCTTCCAAGAATACTGAGAGAGGCGAAAGTCGGAATTACCCAGGGAAACGCCACAATTTTCCAAATAACTTTAGACTCCGGAATCCAGCTTACAGAAGGTTTACAAATATTATCTTCTTGTTGAAGGACTGTGCAAAGCTACTCCTAAAGAGACTGAGTGGTCATAGTTATGTTGACCATTGGCTAAATGTCCGAGATTGGAGTATGTGAATCTATTGAGCAGGGTCGAAGCAACATGGTGCTGAACATTCTCTTATATCATCCAGTTTCCACTGTGTGTGTAAATTTCACCAACCATCAATTCAAACCCGCAAATCTCCTATGTGAATGAAGTAATCCTTTCTTGTGAAATCCTCGAAGAACAAGTCAAAAAGCAAACCTCGACTGTCACGGTTCAATACACGATCAGAATAATGATCATAATTTTAAAATTGAATACTCCAATTATCAATGCATTTATAGATTTGGACAGGGGAACCTAATTGTAATAGGCAGGTAAATATCAAAATTCATAGACTTACATGTTGTAATTAGGTCAATTTATCAACGTTATTCGCCATCAGTTGAATCAATGGTAATTAAATTCGAATTCAGATCAGCCTCCGAGATTACTACAGACTGGAGAGAATAATTCCACATCGACTGTAGTCTGGCGAGCTAATAATATTGATCAGATCATGGAAATGGCATTTCCACTTTGTTCAAAATGAGAGGTAGCGAAGCAACAATGTGTACTAAAATATAAGATCTTTCTATTACATGTTCCCATGATCGATGAGATTGCTACACATGCTGCAAACAGTGAATCCCTCCACCACTGAGGAACAGTAGCAGCCATGTGTGCCATCTACAAGATGCAATGCTGGAACTCTCCAAAGTTCCTTCGGTAGCATACTCAAAACTCGCAATCACTACCATCGAGATGTCGAGAAGTATAAGAGCAGCAGATACTTGGTACCAGAACCACCTTGAAGTTCCCCTCCAATTCACTGTCAATCCTGACTTGGAAATATATTGCCGGCCCTTGACTATTGCTGTGCCAAAATCCTGGAACTCCCTCCCTCACCGCTCTGTGGATCTACCTACACCACATGGACTGCAGCAGTTCAGGAATGCAACTCAACATCACATTCTGAAGGGAAACTGAGGATGGACAATAAATGGTGTTCAAGTCAGTGACGCCTACGTCCCATTAAGGAATAAAAAAAACTAGCTCTTCCACAAGGAGAGTTGTGAAATTCATCCGTGACGACGTGGATATTTAGCCATCGATTTGCAGCTGCGGCATCAAACTGGCGATTTAATCGGTGGTCTGAAAGAAAGCTTTCGATTTTCATTTCGATCTTCGGAAATACGACTGTTTGTACGAGATCAGGAACGTCTCGTTCGCTCCTTGCTTGAGTAGGTCTGCCGCTCTTAAATTAATTATTGACCCAAATTGCCCTGAAAATTTGCTGGAGAACTGTTTACTTGAACTGTTTACGTAGTTCTTCAATGAGACTATCTGGGACTCCAGGGCAATTGAGAGGGTGGTCAACTCCATTGGTGAAGATCTGCAATCCTATTTCGATCCGACCGATCAGACAAAGGAAGCATGGCAGTTTCTTTGCAAGTATTCAGACACTGGCAGACATTTATGTCTTTAAAGCCGAGATTCAATTAAGCATAAGTTAAATTCTTAGTCTACCATCGACATTCATGCTCTAAGGGCTATAAGCTCTCCCTCTGGATCGCCAGTTCAGTCATATAACACGTACACCATTCTATTCATTGAAACGTAATCAATTAAATTGTCATTTTCCTTGCTGTAGATGTTGGGTTATGACTGCTAATTAGACGCCACTACGAACGTGTCTGCAACTCGTACGTAACTGAAACCTGTTTTAAATGCAACTTTTCTTCCTCGTATTTACCATTTATTTTACTATAGGAGCTCTTTCCTTGTTGCTGTAAGGCGATTAATTTGAATTTTTTGATTAAACCACAGAGTTTATATCCCACAAAATAATTGTTTTTTTATGTAATTTGATCATTGGCATCTGGTTACAATGACACTTTGTCATATCTCATATCAGATTGAGAAAAGAAAGAGACAGAATTGTTGAATGTGCGAAATATAAAACAAAACTGCAAATAAAGTCATGTACAGAAATTCCATCAGTAGATGTGAAGTATATTGGTTATGCACGACACAGAACCTCAAATGATCAAATTTTCATGCAAATGCTGATGTTCTTGCTCTGTGACGATGGTCGCTGTATGAGACCCACACTTTGGTTCCCTACATTGATCATGTCCATACACTGCAGTTTTCTTAGCTTCACTGAACTTTCTCAATTGCCCCGCTTGGAGTGTCAGGGAATTTTGTATTAACACTTCTTTTCAATTGAAAGCTGCTTTAAGGCTGATGATCAGCTTAGTATCGGAGTAGTGTCCAGAGGATATAGGATCCATTCTTACTTCCACTTATTAAGTGTGTATTTGATGTCCTATAACTCTTGTGGCATTGCAGCTCTTGACTAACCCATTTCAAAGTGTGCAGATGACAATAATATTCGAGGTGATGACAGGATAAGCAGTAAATAAATTATTCCAGCAGCTAATGTGTTTTTTTTTATGTTGGGAATGGAGAAAGGCATTCATTTCTTTGGGTCAAATTTCTCCAGTACGTCTGCTGCAGGCATCTCCCCAACAGGATGCCTCGTCATGGATCACCCCAAACAAAGCATTCTTGTCCATTTGATAGCAAATCTGTCCTACATCAACATATCCAGTCCCTGCCCTGCAACTAAACACATTTCTGTCACTGACTATGCAACAGGAAAACGTTGGTACCTCAAAACCCAGAAACGCTGAGTGTACTAGTTAGCGTCCCACTTCAGCTCATGATGAAGGGCAGAGGTTCGAGGGGGAAATGACACCTCCAAATTCTCTTCGAATTTCATTTCATTTCCCAATAGCAAAGCATTTTGATTTGAACAGGTATGGGCCATTCCCATCACTGAATCAATATCATGATTTCCCTCACTGAACGCATTTATGATTTGATTCACCACAAGGACTGCACAGTTATACCATCTTCTCATTGCTACTAGAGAGACACAAATTCCGGCCTTACTAGCAGCACTACACAAATATAGTAAGTGACTTCACCAGCAGCACTGCTCTCTGAAAACACTTACTTCCGTAATTCAATGGATAAGTAAGTCCATTGAGGTCCAAGTCAAAGTGTGGGCAGGTAATAATCTCGCCAGAGACCTCATAGATGAGATTATGTCTGACATCGAAGGTTTGAAATTTGGAATCACTCCTCAATATTTATTTGTCTGCCTGTAACAAAAATAAACATTCTCAACTTTTACGGGACAGACATAAATTAGTAATCGCCCGACCAAGTGGAGGTCCAGTGAAGTGGCCTGTAATATTCATTAGGGCGGTACCACAGGAACGTTCGTCCAATGAGATCTTTAAGGATAGCTAGAGATTTGACTCATCAAGGACATCTGAATGGAGGCTGGGTTCACCGAGCAGGATTTTAAAAGATGCTTGACTCGTAAGGAGGGTCGGTCAACATGAGCATCACCAAAATTATAATCCTGTAAGTAGGAAAGATTCTAAGAGAGGGTCAGATCAATCATGTCTCACCACGGAAGTGAAGGAGAGGACTGAGTTTAAAAAAGGCTATCAGTGGACATATGTCATCGGTAGCTCCAAAGACTGGGCTGAAATGAGAATTTAGAAAAGAAGGACACTCATGATAAGAAAGAGAGAAAAAAATAAACTACAAGTGAAAACGAGCGAGGGATATAACAAGTGTCAACAATATCTTCTTTAAACATATAAAAAGGAAGCGATGTCAAAATGTATATTCGCCAACTAGAAAATGGAAATGGAGAGATGCTGATGGTGACAGAGGAGTTATTTAGATATTTTGCATCAACCGTAATAGTGGAATATACTTCAATCACCCCATTAATACTGCAGAACAGCAGGGAAGAAGAAACTTTATTTGCCATAATAGGTAATAGGTTTCCACCGGGTGCTCCGGTTTCCTCCCACAGTCCAAAAATGTGCGGGTTAGGTTGATTGGCCATGCTAAACAAAAATTCCCCTTCGTGTCCTGAGATGCGCAGATTAGAGGGATTAGTGGGTAAATATGTAGGGATATGGGAGTAGGGCCTGGGTGGGATTGTGGTCGGTGCAGACTCGATGGCCCTAATGGCCTCTTTCTGTACTGTCGGGATTCTATGATTCGAGAGAATAATATTTGTCAAATTAATCTGGCGAGAGTTGGGTGCACCCACTGGGCCTGATGGCATGCCTCTTAAACGTTGTCGCCACGAGACAGTGGATGCGTTGTTTTGAGGATTGTAAAACTGCCATTGTGACATGTCTACTCAAAAAGGGAGGTCGGCTAACAATAGGCAGATAATCCCAACGTCTATTATTGGAAAAATATTGCAATCAATTATTGCGGAAATAACAACAACACATTTGGAAATTCATAATCCAATCAAGTCGAGTCTGCATGACTTCATGGAAGCAAAATTGTGTCTGACTAATTTATTCAACATTTTCAAATATGTGTGAATTGGAAGGACAGTGGAGAAGCAGCAGATTTGTTACATTTGCACTTCCAGAATAATTTCGCCAATGTAGCTCACAAAAGGTTAAGTCTTAACAAAAAAAACACATGTTTTTGCAGGTAATATATTGTAATTTATAGAAAATTTTCTAATGGGCAGGAGACAGCAAGTGGGGATAAAGGGTTATTTTTCAAATTGGCAACCTGTAGCCACTGGGGTTCCACAGGGATGACTGCTGGGACACAACTCTTTACAATATATATTAATGACTTTGAGGAAGGAAGCAAATGAACTGGAGCCAAAAATTAAAGACGGCGCTAAAGTTGGTGCAAAGACAAATTTTGAGATGGGTACAAACATTTTGCAAAGACGTATCGATAGGTTACATGAGTGTGCAAGCCATTGGCTCAGAAAATAAATGAGAAGATGTTTACTTTAGAAGGCAGAACGAAATAACTTAGAATTATTTAATTGGAGAAAACAACTGCAGGAAGCTAAAATTCACAGAGACTTGGTAGTACCTGTGCACGAATCATAGAAGGCCAGCACACAGGTTTCTCTGGAAATCATTACGGCTAATTGAACGTTAGCCCTGATTTCCATTAGGCTGAGGTAGATAGATTTTGATCAGTAAACGAATCAAGGGGTTGCGGTGAAAGGGCAAGAGAGTCAATACGATTAATGTTTGATCAGCCATGATCCAGTGATGGGCGGGATAGGTACGAGGGGCTGAACGGCCTACTCCTGTTCGAATGTCGAATGTTGAGATGAGGGACGTCTTGCCGCAATGGGATAAAATACTAGATAGACAACAACTGGAGTAATGTGAGCATTTATGGTGCCTTATTTAAGGAAACTCTATTTAATTAGAGGCAGTTCAGTGAAAGGCCCCTCGGTTGATCACAGGCATGCAGCGATAGTTTTAGGAGGAAAGGCTCAATAGGTTGGCACTATCCACATTGGTATTCAGAAAAATGAGAGGTGATCTCATTGAAGTATCGGATTCTTATGGGGCTTGACACGGTCAATGCTGAGAGGATGTTGCCCCCATCAGAGATTCTAGCACCAGACTGCATCGTCTCAGAATAAAAGGGTACCAATTTAAGACTGAAATTTGGAGGATTTTCTCCTCTCAGCGCGTTGTGAATCTTTGGAACTCGTTGCCCCAGAGAGCTGAGGAGGTAGAGTCCTTGCACCCAATTAAGGCTGAGGTAGATAGATTTTGATCAGTAAACGAATCAAGGGGTTGCGGTGAAAGGGCAAGAGAGTCAATACGATTAATGTCTGATCAGCCATTTTCCATTTATGGGCCGGATAGACTCGAGGGGCTGAACGGCCTACTCCTGTTCGAATGTCTTATCGACTTATTATGCACTGATCCCGATCGACTATCTCGGAAACGGAACAACTAAAAATGTTATCTCATCCCGAGTGCCGAGATCAGCGCTGGAAATTGTCAAAGTGAAGATCCCGTCAGGGCCCCGGTTCAGCAGCAAGTGCCCACTCTGAGAGTCAATGGTTTCAGTCTCAGCATCGCCATAGTTTGTCAAAGCAGGAGTTGAGAGGTAGCAGTGCTTGAATTGAAGTTAATTAGCACCAAAGGACAGTTAGAATGATATCCTTAAATGTCTACTTCCACAGTAATTGCAGGACAAGAAAATGTATCTATTGTGGTGTGGAGGCCACTGAATTTGAGCGCGGAGAATTAATGGGCCAAATTTTGTGGTAGTATATCAACCAAACGCTCATTGAACTGTGGGCGGAAACCGGAGCACGCGGAGGAAACACACGCAGATACACAGAGAACGTGCAAACTCCACACAGACAGAGAACAACACCAGAAATCGAACCCAGGTCCCTGGAGCTATGAGGCTTCAGTACTAACCACTGTGGCACTGTGCCGCCATCAGTCGTGAAAGCAAATCATGGAAGCCGCGGGCAAGGCACCAGAAAAGATCATGAATAGGCTAAATAGGTGCGCGGGCTTTCCTCTGTTCAGCCACTCAGGATAGGTTTCAGCCCTCATTACTGCTAATGTGTTTGTAAATTGTTTTCAAATATCTCCTGATTCCTGTATAATTTTACTAATATCCTGTTGAGAGCCATACAATCCACTCAAAGTGGGATCAAAGCAATGTTCGATTGATTTGGACCTTCACTCTTATAATTTTCTATGAACGTAACATACTATGTCAATGCTGGAAATCGGAAAGAAGAACAGAAAATGCCAAAGTCAGAAGCTCTGTCATGAAAGCGAGTCAGAGGCACTCAGAGTGTTGGATTTTTTTCTCTCCAGATCTGCTGAATTTGTCCATTATTTGCCGGCTGTTTTGTTTGTTTTTGAAATGAACTTCTCTGCTTGTTTTGGCTGCTGGTGAACTTTTCTGTCTGCTTCGAATTATTTCTGTGCCTTTGCATACCCAGCCCATTTTATGAACTATGGCATTTAATTTATCGTTCTATGTAATACATAAAATCGTGGTTTTTTTCTCACCAAGTCATCATTTATAAGTTAACTTCATTGATTTTCATTTTCAAATCATATGTCCGTTAGGGCAAGTTTATTAATTTTTTCTTGTCATGCCCTTGGATACTTTTCTGTCTAAAAAATGTTACCATCGTTAAAATGTAGTTTTGATTCGATACGTTTTAAACAAGTGATCCCACTGCTGGATTCATCTGAGGCATCAATTTTAATCGTCCTCCATTTATATAAATATATTTACCCCTCAATTTGATAGTTTTATTGCAGTCAGCTGGTACATTTTTTCCTGTCTGCCCTATGATTCCATGCACATGAAATAAAGACTTACATAGGCTATTCATTGCCAGCCGGTTTCAAACACTTTACAACGAATGAAATATTTTTAAAATGTCGTCGCCCTTGCAATATAGGATTTCAGAATAGAATGGGCGCCAGAATACAATGCTTAGCACTGCTGCCTCAGAACGCCGGGGACCCGGGTTCGATTCCAGGCTTAGACCACTGCGTGTTTGGAATTTGCACATTCTCCCCGTGACTGTGTGCGTTGCCTGCGGGTGCTCCGGCTTCCTCCCACAGTCCAAATATGTACGGGATAGGTGGATTGGCCATGCTAAATTGCCCCTTAGTGTCAGGGGGATGAGTGAGGGTAAGTGCTTCGGGTTGTGGAGATAGGGCCTGTGTGGGATCGTGTTCGGTGGGGATTCGATGGGCCAAATTCGATGATTTTATACATTGCAATCTTTCACGATAAATAACAACAGTTTAATAATGAAGTGGTAATTTGATCTTTTGAATTTGCTCACGTGATAAATATTGTTCCTGAAAACTGCCAACTCAAGTCTTCTTTGTCATGGTTAGCTGTTCTTTTTTACGCACAAGAGAAGGCGTCAAGGCCATTGGGTGAATAGCTCCTATGAAAGATCACATCGCCAAGTCTTCAGCAACTCGCTGAGCACGGCACCGGAGTGTTGGCTTTATTTACCTGTTGAAGTTCTGGAATGAAACATGGACCTGGAAACTTTTGAGATAGAGGAAAGATTGGAAACTACTAATAGAAACCTGACAGGTATGTCATTGGCCCATTCATTCAAGTATGAGATGGCAGTTTCCCAAGCGACTGCTGGGCACGAGAAAAATACGTTTATGATGTTCATCGCATCTACTTTGATGACTTTTGCGAAATTTTCATGACGTTGACTATGTGACGGATCCCACCATGAAAGGTGTACTGAGTCCTTTATATTGCTTTACATGTAGATACGTTGATCCCTCCTTTTGTCGATATTTGATTAGTTTTCCTCACAATAATGTTCAGGAAATTGTCTGCCTTCCTAATCTTACCATAAATATTTGTTTTCCGCCAGGAGTCTTGCATGACGCCCTTTCGTAATGATTTGATGAAAAGCTGCAATGCTGCCTCTGCTCGACTTTTCCTTTCTTCCAAAATGCTTGGATGAAAATATTCGGAATGAGTGTGATGTTTTTGTTGATTTTTGTTTCTCCCTGTCTATAACATTCCTATTCACTTCTTGTGCAGTCGTATACTTAAGTGTACTTCTGGTATAAACTGAAGCAAACAATTGATTAATATTTCTGTCATTTCAGCATTGTTGATTATTAGTAAAAGCTGTCCCTCGAAAATATTTGAAGTGAATTCGAAATTGGCCATTTTAAATTCTGTGTTTGATTTAATATTTTGCTATTTTATGTAACGTTTCATTATTCACTAATTTAGCAGCCCTCGTTTGTTATCTTTACGATTACGTATTCCCTTTTCCCTGTTTATCATCTTCCTTGGCTCAGTTCGCTACTCCACTGAGTCCAATACATTTCGCCCGTTGTGATTTTCCATGTTTGCATTGGCGGTGTACCTTTATACTTAATGGTTTGCATTAGTTTTTTGCTTGTTATTATTATTCAGCGAGTAATACATTTTCTCTTTGATTCGGTCCAAAACTATTTTAAAACCTCCCATTTTAAGGAGAAAAATGTACTGCACTCCAAGTTTTTTTTCCAGACACTAAGGGGCGGCCCGGTAGCACAGTGGTTAGCACTGCTGCTTCACAGCTCCAGGGACCTGGGTTCGATTCCCGACTTTGGTCACTGTCTGTGTGGAGTTTGCACATTCTCCTTGTGTCTGGGTGGGTTTCCTCTGGGTGCTCCGGTTTCTTCCCACAGTCCGAAAATGTGCGGGTTAGGTTGATTGGCCATGCTAAAATTGTCCCTTAGTGTCCTGAGACGCGTAGGTTTGAGGGATTAGTGGGTAAATGTGCAGGGACATGGGAGTAGAGCCTGGGTGGAATTGTGGTCGGTGCAGACGCGATGGGCCGAATGGCCTTTTTCTGCACTGTAGGGTTTCTATGTTTCTAATCTGTCATTTGCAATTAAGTGCTGTGTATGCGGCCAGCAGTAATTTATTGAATTGATTTACTTTTTCAATCAAATGTTTTACTTATTATTACATAGAGCTGAACTTTGATGTATGCAAGGTGCAAAGCAGTTGGGAATTGGAAACAGCTGTTCTGCTCGCTATTTTTACACAGAAGTGTAAAAAAAGTGTAAAACATTCTTGAAAAATAATGAGCATTGCTTGCTAATTAGTACCCTAATCCTCTGAAGGTAAATGAGGACATTTAATGTGTCTACTTTCTGCATAAGGTCGGTGAGGTTAATGCTTTTCTTGACCATGATTAAAGGGGGTAAACATGAATAAACATTTTTCCAGTGTAGCTTGGGTTTGAAGAAAAAACACAGATCTGAAGCACGAGACTGAGTGTGCAGCTTGTCGGTAGAAATATTATCTATTTCTTCGTAATGGCTTGGTACTAAACAAAAAGGTGGATCCCTGCCACCAGTGAGAATTTCTGTTGGAGGAGGATCGGTACTGTTCGCGTATTGTTACATACTGGAACTCTATTTCTAATTACGATTTTTATTTATTGTATATTTCACTCTGTGCCGAGGTTGGATTCAAACCAGTTTCCCGAAAAATTTACCTTGTTTCTCAGCATCATCAATCCAGTGATGATACCACTGACTCCATCACAAGGAAAACTGAGACATTTCGAGACCAATGTAGTTCGGAAGATCAGATATGAATCAAGAGAACTCGATGAGAGTTCAAATACATGGATGAGTTTTGTTTATCTATCTCAAACGACTATTGCACTAGACAGACATTCATCAGATTCCATAGCCACATTTTAACATGGAACAGGTCGTTAAGCTGTCTCAAGAGAAGCGGCCCTCAACAGCAAACATGGCCAAACAGGAACCTCTCCCCCTCTCACCACCTGACATTTTTGCCTTGGAAGAATTTTACAGGAGGTTTTGGCATTAGGCCCTGGGACCGAGCACGCAGAGTCTGACTCATAGAGCTGGACGCTACTCAGTACGCCACCGGCATAGATCTGTAATATTTATGCAGGGATGCAGTATTAGCACAGATAATTCTGGAAATTCTGATAAAAGTATCACATCACGTCTCAAAATGGATGGAATTTTGTTAGAGATGTTGACAATGGACTGACCTCAGACAATTGTGGTTTACAACCAACAGTACATGGAAATAAAATAAAAGTTCCGAAATAATTAGCTAACATTTAGAAACGGGAGTAGGCAATTCAATCCTTCGAATCCGCTCCACCATTTAACATCATCACGGCAGATTTTATCCTGGTCTCAACTCCAGTATGCTATTTGCTCTCCTTTGCACTTTATCCCGCTTTACGTGAGAAGCATATCTGTTTTATTCTTGAATATGTTGACTGAGTCTGCCTCTCCTCCACTCTGGGCAGTCGTTCCACAGATTCACAACGCTCTGAGAAAAATAGTTTGTCCTCACCTCAGCTTTGGACCTACTGCCCCTCATTCGAGATCCAAGAGCTATTGTTCTACAGCCTCCCACAATGGGGGGACATCTGTTCAACATCCACCTCATCAATCCCCTTCAGCATTTTATATTCCTGGATGCGATCCACCCTCATTCTTCTGAACTCAAGCGAGTACAAGCCCAAGATTTTTGAACGTGCAGCTGCCCTTTCATCCCTGGAATCAATCTGGTGAACCTCCTCTGAACTGCTTCCACTGTCAGCACATCCTTCCTCAAGTAAGGAGACCAAAACCGGATGCAATACACCAGGTGTGCTCTCAAGAACGACTTATACATTTTTAACAACAATTCTTTGTATTTAAAATCCAGCCTTTCTGTAACAGATCCCAAGATTCAATTTGCATAATTTCCGTCATTCATGTACAAATACACCCAGATCCGTCTGCACTGACACACTTTAAATCTGCTTCCCATTTAAATAATAATTTGCCCTAAATGGATGTCCTCACACCTCTTCACATTAAGTTCCATCTGGCAGATTCTGGCCCATTTTCCTAGCCTGTCTATATCCATCTGTAACCTCTATAACCTCATCACAACATACTTTCCCACATATTTCTGTGTCATCCGCGAATTTTGCTGTGGTTACACTCTGTCCCTGCCTGCAGGTCATTTATAAAGATTGTAAACAGTTGAGGTCCGAAACTGAACCCTCTGGCATCTCATACGTTCGCTCACCATCCAGAGAAGGACCCATTCATCCCGACCCCTTGCTTTCTGTCAGTCAAATAATCCTCTATCCAAGTCAGTACTGTGCTCCAACTCTTGTGACCGAACCTTCTTGATCGGTCTTTTATGCGGCATCTTGTCAAATGCCTTCGAGAGGTCGAGACATACCACAGCCACATGATCCCCATCATCGACCTCGCCGGTTAAAAACTTAACGAACTCAAGCAGGTTTGTCTGAACAAGAACAAAGAACAAAGAACAATACAGCACAGGAACAGGCCCTTCGGCCCTCCAAGCCCGCGCCGCTCCCCGGTCCAGGATTGAATCCTGAATCCAGGATCCCCGCCCAATTTTCCAGCCTATCTACATACCAATATCCTATCCACCGAGCTGTCCCTCACAGCTACGATGCTTTGTTCATTACAACCTATTAACTCTGACACAACTTACCCTTCCTAAGATCGGACTGACTGGTGAATTGAGCATTGTTTTCCACTGATCAGTATCTGCTCCTTAATGATTGACTCCGGCAACTCCCCACCAAAGAGCTCAAACTAACTGGTCTAAAGTTTCCCACTTTTTGTCTCTCTCCTTTTTTGAATGAGGGCGTCATGTTAGCGTGTTTCCAATCCACGGGTACCTTTCTAGAATCCAGTATCATTGCTGCCATCTCTTTAATACACTCGGGTGCAGGCCATCAGAGTTCAACTTGTTTGAATTCAATCTTTTGGTCTTTTGCAACAAGAATGAAACTCGTGTACTACTGGATGAAACAGGAAATGAATGCTGAAAGGTCTCTAATTTAAATGTAATGTTTCACTGTTTCTCGTGTGGCGTGAAAGAAACTACTGTCCAATACTCAGTTAATTTGTTTCTGACATGTACGAAGACATTCTGTGAAAAGTAGCTGAGAATGGACGCCCCTCAGATGTCAGAACCAGCACTCGGGATTCAGTGTCGGTTCAGGGATATGATTTGAATCTTACCTTTCATTGATGATCTCCTCTGCATTTCCGACATAAGGGAGAGCAGCACACAGATCAACAGGACACCGAGAGGTATGTAGATCAAAAGAGAGATGGAAGTGTTTTCATATTCATGACCTTAATGAAAGATTCAAGAAGGTTTTAGCAGATAAAATGTCAACATTGTTTTTTAATGTTTCCATGATTACCAATACTCAGATTGTCGTTAGAAATTGGCAAAACTGAGGCAATGCCAATATGCCACAATTATGTGTCCTAATATAAAGTTAGCATTAAGATTGACGGTTATTTATTCATAAGAAGTACCATTACCTGCGGGCGGAGAAGTCACCAAAGATAAATCTGGACCTGAGGAAGACATGGCAAAACTGAAATTGTTTGCATTGTTGGTTATAAAGATATCTGAAAGCATGATTCATATTCGTCAAACAAAGAACGATCGTCATCACACAGACACAATTCACACCACTCACTGTGATGCTTACTGGAGCAAATCACACTGGCATTTTCCCTATGATCACATTCAAATTGAGCTGAGGACAAAGAAGGGCAGTCAAACAAAATGGATTCGCTTCCGGTGCACTTCACCTCATCCAGCCGGATAGTACCGTTAACCTGGCCAAAAGTGGACCCTCCTGGGGCCATTGGAACGGAGCCACAGCCCAGCAGTCTGCAGACAATACTGTTATCTTTCAGATCCCAGGAATCATCAAACAGCATGCCCCAGGGGCTATTGCGCATTATCTCCGCTCACCCGGAGAGGTTGTTGTTACCTCCATTCAAGCGTGAATTTTGTCCTGAATTTGTCAAAAATAAGAAATAATTAACATTGATGTAGCACAAGAAAAGAATAAAATCAGGTAACGGTATTATTAAAGTTGATAAAGATGTGATTCGAGCTTGCAGCCGTTTAGATTATTGTGTTCTTGCTTCGGTGTACCTCCCACTGTTGGTAAGGCACAGCATGCTGACTCTATGAGCTGTACCAATATTTGAAGTTACACCTGTAAGAAAAATGATTGATTGTATTACTTGAACAGCCGACACCTGCATCATTCAAATGGACACAGTTGTGTGGACCCCACGGGTCTGGCTGGCACTGCCAAAGGGGCGACTCATGTGAGCGGCACTCGACCTCATCGAACCAAAGAGGTGAGGATCCTACTCAGATTTGCCGAGAGTAATAGTCAATGGAAACGGTTCTACCACAGTTTAACTGTTTCCAGATCACTTTTGCATCATGCCAATCCAGTTTATTTTCCAGCACACTGTTCCCCATGTCAGTTATACAGCACTTCCGCTCTCCCCTCACAACGATGATTTCCCTTCACCAAACACAACTCTTTGCGTCCTGTCAATGAAATAAGAAACTCCCAGCTAGTTCAATGATCAATTCTGTATCCACAGTGCAGTGCATAATATACGTTGTGTCAATTGAGTTCACGGCTTGCGTATTAATTTGCAAGGGTCACAGAAAAAAAAAGCTGAAATTGAAAGATATAATCAAGAAAAAGCAACATTGAATTTGAATGATGGACCCTATTCAATTATTGGCAGATGCTGCAGGAATGGTCGGAGGGGCAGTGCTTTGGATGCAGTGCGTGGGGATTACCAACAGAGCTTCACGAATTTCCCATATTGCTTACTCAGGAGAGACAATGGGTAACCATGGAATCAGTAGAAATGTGGATATAAAACTGGCTGTGAAGTTTCTTGTTACGTAAATAGCAGAAGTTCCGATGTGAGATTCACATGGATTGCTGCCTGGGTCACTGCTCCTTAGGATTTGAATAAACCAGTTCAACATTGGAATCGGCAGAAAACAAAACGTGGAGTCGATAGTGGCAGCATATTGTAAAGTTAGTAATAAGGAGGACTGCACTGTCTACAACATGAAACTAATAAATTGCAGGACGCACATTGAAATGACAACTTATTTTAATACTGATCAGTCGAAGGTAGTGAATTTTCATGTGAAGAATGAATAACTGCATAATCTCGGGAGATAAGAGATTAAATCATGTATGGTCGTAGAAAACCTAATTATCCAGAGCACGTCACACATGAACTGGTGACACCTAAAGTTCGTGGTCTTAACAGTCAATAATACTAAGTATAATATGCCCATGAATATAATTAGCAGAGAATTTCGGAGGACATTTTTATTCTTATTCGCAGGGACATGGGAGAACGTCGATTGCTGGACATGTGATGCTTGAGGCGTTTAAGATGCACTTATGTAAGTAAATGAAGGATGAAGAAACAGACGGGGATGCGATGATCGTAGGTGGAACAAAGAATATAGCGATACTTAGGTCCAGAATAAAAACCATAGTCTTTTTTGCCGAATGATCTTCGTACGGGTTGCTCTGACCTAATTCAGGAACATATATTATGTATGAAGCTTCAGCTATTACTGCAGAAAATGGGAAAGTTACCAGAGCACATGATCTTCACGTCTTCTTTATGATTGCAGCCGTGGTTACCCAACAATGCATGGGGACATTCCAGACCAATGATTCCTTCCCAGAACATTCCAGCTCATCAAACGAAATTGGGTCTGCGGCTGGTCCAGCCAACGCAGGAAGAGGAAGCCACAATGCATTTTGAGAACCCAGCTGTTTGTAAACTACGTCAGCGTTTGTGAGATTCCAGGAATCATCACGTACCGAGCCCCAGGTCCCATTGTGATAAATCTCCAATCGGCCAACTATTGGCTTCCACCGTCAGAGAGCCTTGTGTCCTTGCTTGTATCCTAATAGAACAAAATAATAGTGACATTTTATACCTCTAACACAATGTGTAACAATTGGATAATGTCAAGCAAATTATAACCTGCATTTTAACTGCCGTTGACAGGTAAATGAATCGAAGCTGTTGAACACATATCTAGTCTTAAATTAAATAAATAACGTAGACTCTACAAATAATTCAGATATTCCTATTTCAAACACAGATGATCTTCGGATTGCAACTGAGACACTCCCTTCAACATGCTTTGCTTCCCATTTATTTGTGTAATTGCTCTAATTAGTTGTTCCACACATGTTTTATGCAGACATTTTATACTTTGTTTTTCACTGCATTTTTTTGCCATGCACACTTCATCAACTATATCAATAGCTCACACATAAATATCGGAACAAAATCAAAAAATGCTGCAAGCATGTAAATAGCCTGGCAACATCTGTCGACAAAAAGCGAATTCACCTTTCAGACAGTGAGCTTTCCTGCGAACTCACCCAATGTGTTGCTAAAATATTCATGAGTTCATTATTTCCTCACGAATGTCAATTGCAAAGCTGCTCTGAAACACGTGAATGCAATCGAAATGTTTCTAAATGAAGCACGCATGCTCCAACTCACCAGCCGTGACCAGCGGACCCATAGAACTTCATTCACTCCCCCTGCTACCCAACTCCCCCGCACTCCATCCGCAACCATGCGTACCTAACTCCACCGCCAACCCTGGCACCTTGTTGATCTACATTGGATTATCTTCTTTCAATAAAAAATAACTTGAAAATATCATTGTCATGTTCAAAGACAATAACGTTCCACAGCACTGCTCATCGCTCCATCATAGCTAGCCCCGCCACCTGAAGCAATCATGGTAATCAGCGCCTATGGATCCACTGAAGAGTTTGGCTTTCATTCACATCTGACACTTTTGACAAGCCTTTCTTCATATTTATTTGACGGTCTTGACGTTAGCGTCAGGGACACAAGATTTGAATTCCCTCCTTAAACATTGCCCCCTTTCTCCTTTCGTTGTGTGTTGAAACCCAAACCTTTGATCAATAGATTATTCCCCGTTGCGGATATCTTTACTTGTGTTGGTCTCAATTTACTGCCGGAAATTACCCAGAGATTGGTAACGTTGTGAAATGGGTCAAAATATTTCAACCATGTTTTATGTATTTTTTTCCAGGGGCGTCCTGTTCCGTATCTCGGTGACAGTGTCAAATATGTAGTCCACGTGCTCCTGATGAAGAAGTGACGTATATTCCACTGTTGACCAAAATTACATGTTTATATTTATGTTTCTGGAAAAGTGACCTGTTTATTCACCGATGTTGTCACTGCGATGCGGGTTCAATGTGAATGTGCTGCAGTTGCGGAGGTGCGATTCGTTTCCTTCGCACTGGACATCATTCACCCACAAAGGCCCTGCACCCTCTCCTAACTTTGAATTGTTATAAGCGGTAATTGCTCGGCCGCTGCCCAGCTTTCTGCAGGTCACGTTAGCGTCATCAAGATCCCAGAGGCAGTCCTGCACTCCAGCTGTGGTTGTCCTAAATCGCCACTCGCCCATCACACCGATTTCCCCCATTCATCAATCTCATTGATCATTTTTCATCGAGGCGAAAAAAGACATGGAGAACAGTGGGCACTGTGCAGCAAATTATCCCATATTGACATCAACTTTCACCAATACATCTCCATTTGTAAAAAGATGAAGGATGATACTGAGAGACTGCTCAGCACAGTCAGGCGGGATGCTGAACAACCAGCACCCCTGCTCTGTATCTAAAGCAAATACATTGATAAGCAGGGAGATATATATTTGCGAAACGCAGCGATGGGCTGGCATTTGGGCGGACAAACGTAGAAACATCCTCATAAACCCCAGCACCACGTGTTAGTGAATGATTTAAGTGGGAGATAATGGATGAGTATCCAGCTGAGAAGATGGTGCTGGAGGCTGGACATTCATTTTCTGCAATATTGGCAACACTTCAGTGAAAGTCTCATCTGGGCATACTGGGATACGTTGCAACCCAACAAAGCAGGGGCAGAGGGTATTCTGGCTGTGGGATTATTTGTTAGAAATGATAATTTGACATTTAAAAAATCACTTTTAAAGATGTTAACTATCAAAGACATGAGCGGACATTTTTTAAGGGAAAGTATATTTCAGAAGCTTGCTGGTGTTTTATATTCGGAGAAGGCAAAGGGGAAAGTTAATAATGGTAGGAAGGATGCTGTTGTAGACATGGTTTTCCAAAGAACACTGAAAGGCCAAGTTAGAGGCTTCACTGGAAAGTTAGCGTCTATGAAATGAAAGGACAATGGTTACCCAAGTATGAAATTGGCCCTTCGACAGGAAATAGTTATTCAGTCTGTTAATGTGGCTTTCTTAGGGCAATCTGTTAAAACCTGCTGTACGTGAGATGGGCAGGATTAAAATTTTCAAATGCCACGCTGGTGGGATGCACAGAGGAATGGCAGGGTCATCTGATGTAGGAAAATCGGAATTGACTCATTGGTGGGAAGGGAGACAACACTTATTTTCCACGACGTTTATCACAGCCATAGGTTGTCGCAAAGCCCTGAACAGCCATCAATGGACACTGCGAATTACAGTTACTTCTAAAATGCACGAATCAGAGCAGCGAGATTGCACATACGGAACATCCGCAAACAACACTGTGATAAGTTCTAAATTTATTTATCAGTGTCATAAATAGGCCTTCATCAGGACCGACATAACGTCGTATGTGATGCTCAGAAAGGGTTAATACAAGTCTGGACACGGGGGAAGCATTATCTTGAGTTACTTAATGTAATTCGGATGGGTTTTTGTTTTCATCTCCAGATTTGACGGCGACTTCAAAATCCCGAGGGACTGCAAAAAAAAAAATTACATGGACGAAATTGCTCTCATTGGTGGCAGTATAGAGAATGGGAAAGTCCTGGGAAGGGAGCGCGTCAGACTTCAGATTATTCACAACATGCCAATCGTGACCGAATTGTAATCAGCTGCAGCAAGTGGTGAGGTTTGAAAACGAACTGTGCAAGCGGATCGTAGTGATGGACAATCAAACCTTTTCAGAGAAGTGAACAATTATGTGAAGGGAAAAATGATACAGGTCTGTGAGGATATGCGTGGATTGTGACTGGGTGAGGTACTTTCCAATAAGTCTGCACAGGCTCGCGGGCCAAGTGGCTTTTTTTCCTTACTATATCCAAATTTTCTTGTTCTATAAGTGTCTGCATCGAGAGGACTCACCCGAGCAGATGACACTAGCATAATTGTCATGTGAGCAGTTAAACCCTTCCACAGATGAAACCGGACAATCCCTCAACTGGGACTCATTCCTCTGTATTTCTCCTTCCACATTTTGCCACCCGCCCCCCTCCCCACCCCGCCCCCCCAAAGGCTGCATCTCTCGGGATTTGCTCTACTGCTCCACACTGAAGATGCTCACAGACCACACTGGCGTCTTCTAAACCAAAGTAAACATCGACGAGCGTCCCCCAGTGTTCTCCATGCAGCACTTCCACCCGACCGGAACACCTGTCCTTTCCACCAACCAATCGCCCTCCATAGTTTTCAGTTTCAGATACAAATACTGACCCGATTCATTTGTGCGTCACAATCAGAAGAAACACTTGTTTTATAAACGATAAAACACGGTTTTCAACGACTTCTGAAAACAGTGCCCAATATTCATAAACGATCATCTAAAATCGAATTAACACCATAAATGATGTTTTTAGGAACGTGCTTCCGCCCAAAGCAGACGGTTCATCCTGAAATGATCAACTATTGCGACATTGCAGAATATATTATCTTTGGAGAGGGTGTCGTGCATACTAAAAAAGCTAGTTCAGCATTGTATTATGATGCAGGTTCAAAAACGACATCCTCTGGACATCAGTCTAGAGCAATACGATTGAGCTGTAAATACAGAATACAATTCAAATATTAGACAGAATCTAGCAATGGGTAATTAAGAAAATAATTGCCGTTCGAAAGAATATCGTATTATTACAACAAATGTGCGGATTATTTGCACTTTCTCCATGTATGGAAAACATATTCTCCATTTTTTCCAGTTGAACTGTTCGTAGCCGTTTGTAAAACGTGCATTTGCAAGGCTGTTACTCTGAACTCTGCAAAATGATTGAAATATGAATCTCTTCATTTATTCTGTGCTCCATCCTCTTTAAAAAAAACTTTTTAAAAATTCACTTGAGATGTCGCTGCAGCCGACTGGACCAACATTTATAGCCCATCGCTGATCAGCCATCCAGGTAATACAATGGCCACTTGATAGTCAAACACATTGTGTGGATCAGGAGTACTCGCATGCCAGACCAGGTAATGCGTTGCCAAGTAGGGTGGTGGAGGCAGACACGCTGGCATCGTTTAAGACTTACCTGGATAGTCACATGAGCAGTCTGAGAATGGAGGGATACAAACGAATAGTCTAGTTGTACCAATGGGCGGCTCAGGCTTGGAGGGCCGAAGGGCCGTTTTCCTGTGCTGTACTGTTCTTTGTTCTTTGTAAGGATGACAGATTTTATTCCCTCACTGACATTAGTTGACCATGTTGGTTTTCGCAGCAATTGGCAATTGTTTCGTGAACTTCTAATTGAAGATTGTTTATTGAATTCACATTTCACCATCTTGTGTGATTCGAACACAGGTCCCCAGGTCTGGCATTGGGTCTCTGGATTACTAGTCGAGTGACAATACATCTCTGTCAGTCATGACTTGGGAGGTAGAACACGAATACTTAGTCGCTCGACAGGGAATGCCACATCAAATGTTTAAGAGAAATCGCTACCTGGCCTAGGCACTAAATCAACAATAATTATCTGCCAGTTTCAGAAGATCAATAAAGTCGTTGGCGTTTCTAATTTTCAAATAAATACGAGTACTTTGAAACATTATTCCTGAATTACAACAAATGACAATGAAAAATGTCGGCCTGTTAAAAGATGTCCATTTCAGAGAGGAAGAACATTGTCATTTATTGGTTTGCTGAAATATTAATAAGGGCGTTTTCAAGTATGTTAAGTCTGTATTCACCGGAACTGATCACACTGACATCGTTCCTGTGGGTGCACTCGGACCGATTTACTGGAACAAGGGAGCAGTCCGTCAGGTCTGTCTCGCTGCCTTGATAGTCAAATTTATTGCTCCAATGTAAGTCTGGCGCCTTCTCCAAAATAAGTGCTGCATCTTACGGAAAAGGTGCCTCCATACTAAAGCTCAGCACAGACCACTCTGGCGTCATTCCAGTTCCAATCCGTGTCACACTCATACAATCATACAGTGCAGCAGAAGGCCATTCGGCCCATTGAATCCGCACCTACCACAAACCCACCCAGGCCCCTGGACTGTGGGAGGAAACTGGAGCACCCAGAGGAAACCCACGCAGGCACGGGGAGAATGTGCAAACTCCAAACAGACAGTGAACCAATGCCAGAATCAAACCCCGGTCCATGGCACTCTGAGGCAGCATTGCCAATTAGTGTGCCACCGTGCCGCCCAACTCTGTGTCTGAAGCTCTATTGTTGTGGATCTCCAGTCTGCCGGAGCATGGGAAACTCCAGATACTAATCTGGGAAGCCACTGTCCTGAGCAACAACGAATTACACTAATACGAATTATTAACAAAAGTATTCAAATCTGCTTAATGAGATTTTGTCATGATTTATTCTGAAACGGGCTCACGTTAGCTGTCCCTTAGGGTCCACAGATGTGTAGGTTAGAGGGACGAGCGAGGTAAGTACATTTAGTATGGTCTATGTTGGAGCCCTGTCCATGAGACGCGATGGGCTGAATAGTCTCCGTCAGCAAGGGCAAGGTGGTGGAGGCGGACACACTGGGAACGTTTAAGACTTACCTGGATAGCCACATGCACGGAGTGGGAATGGAGGGATACAAAAGAATGGTCGAGTTTGGACCAGGGAGCAGCGCGAAGGGCCTGTTCCTGTGCTGTATTGTTCTTTGTTGTTCTTAGCACTGTAGGAATTTAATAATTAAAGCTATTTCATCAAGTTCAATTTGTTTCCACTATTATTCTCTTCAGAACCCGTGTTCGGTCTTACAACGATTCATCTGGAACATTATTCGCCATCCACCCTTAAATTGAACCGACTGCTGGTTTATCTCAACAAATCTGGGCATGACTGCCCCCTACCGCCTGATGCTGGGAACTATCTCCATGTGCAGCAGACAAACACGAATCGAAATACAGTTGGTTTAATTTGCCAGAGATTTTCTAACTGATCCAACCAAAATCATAATCTTCATTTTTTTTTCCTTTCTGCGCTGAAACATGGAATGGGGAGGGGAGCTAGAAGAGTTGACTAGGATCAAGGAACTAATTGATGGGGGGGAGGATGCAGGGGTAAGGGGAATTACAAAATTAATGGTAGAGGAGAGGGTGCAAGTGAATGAAGGCGGTAATTTAGATAAGGGAGTAGAGGGAGAGGGTGTTCGCGACTCATCAAAGCGGGTCCAGATAAAAGCTGGAATAAGGACACTTTGCCTGAATGCACGAAGCATTCGGAACAAGGTAAATGAGTTGATGGTGCAAATCAGCACAAGTGGGTACGATCTAGTGGCCATTACAGAAACGTGGCTGCAAGGTGACCAGGACTGGGAGATGAATATCCAGGGGTATCAGGCGTTTAGGAAGAATAGACAGGAAGGAAAAGGTGGTGGGGTCGCGCTATTAATAAGAGATAATATCAGGGTACTACTGAGGGATGACATAGGCTCTGAGGAACAAAACGTGGAATCATTATGGGTAGAGATGAGGAATAGTAGAGGGAGAAAGACACTAGTAGGTGTGGTATATAGGCCCCCAAATAATAATGTTGAGGTAGGGAGGGCTATAAACAAGCAGATAAGGGATGCGTGTAAAAACGGAACGGCAATAATCAAGGGGGACTTCAACATGTACATTGACTGGCAGACTCAAGTCGGTAAGGGTGGAATGGAGGAAGAGTTCTTAGAATGCTGTCGCGATAGTTCCCTTGAACAGCATGTTAGGGAACCGACGAGCGAACGAGCTATTTTGGATCTGGTATTGTGTAACGAGGTAGGTAGAATTAAGGATCTTATTGTGAAGGACCCTCTTGGGTCGAGTGACCACAATATGGTCGAATTTCTGATTCAGATGGAAGAGGAGAAAGTTTGGTCCCAAACCAGTGTCCTATTTGAACAGAGGGAAATATGATAGGATGAGGGATGAATTGGCTAAGGTAAACTGGGAGAGCAGGCTGGCAGGTAGGATAGCTGAGGAACAGTGGAGGATTTTTAAGGAGATCCTTTTCAGTTCTCAGCAAAAATATATTCCAGCAAAAAACAAGGATTGTAAGAAAAGGGAGAACCAGCCGTGGATAACGAAGGAAATAAAGGAGAGTATTAAAATAAAAACAGCTGCGTACAGAGTGTCCAAAAATAGTGGAGAAACAAGTGATTGGGAAAAATTTAAGAAACAACAAAGTGAGACTAAGAAAGCGATAAAGAAAGGAAGGATAGACTATGAAGCTAGGCTAGCAATTAATATAAAAATGATAGTAAAAGTTTTTATAAATATATAAAAAGGAATAGAGTGGCGAGAGTGAATGTTGGAACCTTGGAGGACGAGAGGGGGGAGTTAATAGTGGGAAATGAGGATATGGCTGAGTCTTTAAATAAGTTTTTTGTGTCGGTCTTCACGGTGGAGGACACAAATAGTTTGCCAAATATTAACGATAGAGGGTTGGCAGCAGGAGAAATACTTAATACAATTAATGTTACCAGAGAGGCAATGCTGGGTAGACTAATGGGACTGAAGGTGGACAAGTCCCCGGGTCCGGATGGAATGCATCCCAGGGTATTGAAAGAAATGTCAGAGGTAATAGTGGATGCGTTAGTGATTATTTATCAAAACTCGTTGCATTCTGGGGTAGTGCCGGTTGATTGGAAAACGGCTAATGTTACGCCGCTGTTTAAAAAAGGAAGGAGACAAAAGGCGGGTAACTATAGGCCGGTCAGCTTAACGTCTGTAGTAGGGAAAATGCTGGAATCCATTATTAAAGAGGAGATAGCAGGGCATCTGGATAGAAATGGTTCGATCAATCAGACGCAGCATGGATTCATGAGGGGAAAGTCGTGCTTGACGAACATGTTGGATTTTTATGTAGATGTGACTAGGGCGGTTGATGGAGGAGAACCGGTGGATGCAGTGTTTTTGGATTTCCAAAAGGCGTTTGATAAGGTGCCCCATAAAAGGCTGCTGAAGAAGATTAGGGCACACGGAGTTGGGGGTAGTGTGTTAAAGTGGATTGGGGACTGGCTATCCGACAGGAAGCAAAGAGTCGGAATAAATGGGTGTTTTCCGGTTGGAGGAAGGTAACTAGTGGCGTGCCGCAGGGATCGGTACTCGGGCCGCAACTATTTACCATTTATATAGATGATCTGGAGGAGGGGACGGAGTGTAGGGTAACGAAGTTTGCAGACGACACAAAGATAAGTGGAAATGTGAATCGTGTGGAGGACGGAGAAGATCTGCAGAGAGATTTGGACAGGCTGAGTGAGTGGGCGAGGATATGGCAAATGGAGTATAACGTTGAGAAATGCGAGGTTATACACTTTGGAGGAAATAATCACAAATGGGATTACTATCTCAATGGAAACAAATTAAAACATGCTACCGTGCAAAGGGACCTGGGGGTCCTTGTGCATGAGACGCAAAAGCCCAGTCTGCAGGTACAACAGGTGATCAAGAAGGCAAATGGGATGTTGGCCTATATCGCGAGGGGGATAGAATATAAAAGCAGGGATGTCTTGATGCACCTGTACAGGGCATTGGTGAGGCCGCAGCTGGAATACTGTGTGCAGTATTGGTCCCCTTATATGAGGAAGGATATATTGGCATTGGAGGGAGTGCAGAGAAGATTCACCAGGTTGATACCGGAGATGAGGGGTTTGGATTATGAGGAGAGGCTGAGGAGATTGGGTTTGTACTCGTTGGAGTTTAGAAGGATGAGGGGGGATCTTATGGAGACTTATAAGATAATGCGGGGGCTGGATAAGGTGGAGGCGGAGAGATTCTTTCCACTTAGTAAGGAAGTTAAAACTAGAGGACACGGCCTCAAAATAAAGGGGGGTCGGTTTAAGACAGAGTTGAGGAGGAACTTCTTCTCCCAGAGGGTGGTGAATCTCTGGAATTCTCTGCCCACTGAGGTGGTGGAGGCTACCTCGCTGAATATGTTTAAAGCGCGGATGGATGGATTCCTGATCGGTAAGGGAATTAAGGGTTATGGGGATCAGGCGGGTAAGTGGTACTGATCCACGTCAGATCAGCCATGATCTTATTGAATGGCGGGGCAGGCTCGAGGGGCTAGATGGCCTACTCCTGCTCCTATTTCTTATGTTCTTATGTTCTTATGAACTTCAATGACTTCAATCAGAAATGAAACGATGGATCCCCGAATGTGTAAATGATGATTAGTAAACAACACTTGAGTTCTTATTGAGGGTCCATGTACATAGGTCACTAAAATATGAACGTCAGATGAAAACCTTAATCAAATATCTTCCTGGAATTTTAGCATTTCTGTTTCGACGGCGAGAATATGAAGGGGAAGCGTTTCTGCTTCAAGTTTCAAGAACTTTGCTCAGTCAATATCTGGAATGGGATGAACAAATCAGGGAACTGCACTTTGGAAAGGACCTCCTGTTCTGGAAAATAGTCCAGTGAGAGTGTCCCGGGCTACTGGTTACTGACTCTAGACAACATCTCCTTCTATCAGTTTACACTGTGTGAAATCTGCCTGAAGCTGCAGCAGCTTTAAATGTTAAAATAACTAATCCTCCTTCATTTCATTCTGGAGGAAGTAACTACTGTCACAGATTTGTTTCAAATACAACCTCCCGAAAAAATTGTTCAAGCACAATTTATTCAAATGCAGTGGAACACTCAATCAATAACATTTCTGATTTCTCTCGCTGACAGACTCTAAAGGTAAACTCGTCTGAAAAGAAAAACAACACAAGGCGAAATCATAGAAAAACAGATGGTATTCATCAGATTCCGGGTGTGAGAGGGAGATAAGTTTCCAAATAGCATCAAACATTTTGAGGAAAGGCTTAAAAGGCAGCTTTTAAAACGAAGTGCCTCGGGAGACAGGAGATATGCAGCCAGTCCCCTCTCACACAAAATCAGAAAATGTTGGAACAATTCAGCAGCTATGGAAGAATTTGTGGTGACGGAAGAATAAAGGGAAGTTTCCAGTCCGCATGACTGTCCTCCAGACCCTTCTCATCCTCACTCCGTTCTTGGAACACCTTCAATCTGGCCAGTGATTGCTGCTCTGAAAGTAGCCACAGTGACTGGATAACCGCTCTATGGCCTCCGCCATCAATAGTCAGTAAATGTCAAACACATGGACCGAGACACCCTGATTTCATTCAGTAACAGGCGCCAATTCCGCCGGAGTGCCGAATGATCCGGATTCCCCTTCAAAGTTAATGGGGTTAAAGGTAGACAAGCCTCCTGGTCCTGGTGGAATGCAACCCAGGGTACTAAAAGAGATGGTGTGAGAAATAGCAAATGCACTCGTGGTAATTTACCAAAATTCGCTGGACTCTGGGGTGTTTCCCGCAGATTGTAAAAGAACAAATGTGACGCCACCGTTTAAAAAGGAGGTAGATAAAAAGCAGGTAACTATAAGGCAGCTGGCTTAACTTCTGGAGCAGGGAAAATGCTTGACTCTATCATCTCGGAAGAAATAGCGAGACAACTGGATACAAATTGTCCCATTGGTAAGATGCAGCATGGGTTCAAGAAGGGAAGGTCATGTTTGACTAATTTGTTGGAATGCTTTGAGAACATTAAATTTGCAGTGGACAATGGGGAACCTGTGGATGGGTGTATCTGGATTTCCAGAAGGCATTTGACAAGGTGCCGGACCAAAGACTGCTACATAAAATAAAGGTGCACGGTGTTACGGGTAACACGTTAGATTCAAAGAACCCTACAGTGCAGAAAGAGGCCATTCGACCCATCGAGTTTGCACTGACCATAATCCCACCCAGGCCCTACCCCCATGTCCCTACATATTTTACCCTTTAATCCCTGAGACTGAGGGGCGACCTGATGGAGGTGGACAGGATGATGAGATGTGAACAAAAGTAGAAAACACATGCCTGTAATCCTTGCTGTCAGAGGGAGAGAGATCCCATGCTGACTCTCAGAATGTATCAATCAGAGTGCTTAAACTGATGGGGTATTTTTTCGCAGGTGTTGCATTGGTTGAAGGTGCAATTGTCATTGGCTACACCCTCCGCTGACTGGGTGCCAGGAGTCACTTGGGTTAGTGGTGGTCGAGGGGAGATTTAGTAGTTTGTGGCCAGAGAATATTCAGGCTATCGAAGCTGAATTTGTGGATTATGAGTAAAATCAAGTCATATTGTGAGGAATGAGAGTTGAGTGTAGGCCCATGTAATATGGGGACTATTTAATTATCTTACAGAAACTCTAAATCTCACATCAAATGATAGGTAACACCGGGTGCCAAATGTCACACATATATTGCGCAAACTTTAAATAGCATAAATTAGATAACTTTCAGGTTAAAAAAAAAATCTGTACGCTTTTTTGTTGACAATAACAATAAAAATTTGCAGTCACCATTTTAGAAACCAGACTGATCAGATTAGAAGATTGTAAGAACTAAGAAAAGGGATAAACGGTTCGGCTCATGGAGGAAATTCCGCCATTTGCATAAGATAATGGAGGAACTGATTCTGCCCTTTCCTGCATTAACCGGTTTAGCATTTGTCTCTTTGCCAATCAACAATCAATCGAACACAGCCTTTTTGTTTCATTGATTCTGTGGCCATTTCTCTCTGGGAAAGGTAAGCAAAAAGGCCATGAACTCTATGAGAGAGAAAGAAAATCTACGAATCTCCGATCTTTTTTTCAAATGATTTCCCTCATTATAAACCGTGTTCACTCGTCCTGTTTTCTTGCCGAATGGAAACCATGTTCGCAGCATTCATAGTGTCAATTCTTCTCAGTATCTTAACGTTTCAGTATGATGAAGTTTCGTTTTTATGATTTGCTACACGTTAAGAGATACAATAAACTAAAATGGATACGAACCCCGTGCCAAGGATATGACCAACCAAGTGCTAGTGAGATTATGACTTAGTCCTTGGTGATATAAATTCAGTCCTTGCTGCTCTTGATTGGTGATTTTCTCTCGCTGTCTCACACGAACGATCTATCAAATCCCAGATCCCTTTCTTTATCGGGCTATTGTTTAAATTAATTTGTTTCTCTCTCCTCTGTCACACCCCAGTTTGTTTCTTTTATCTCACTCTATGGCTCCGCCCCTCCCCTGCCTCAATAACCGCCTCCAAACCCTACCATTTTGTGTCGAAATTCTGCTATCCTCAGTTTGCCTGGAGGACACGTAACTGCAGACCTGTATCAATGAATATCTGCTCCCTTCAGAACAAAATACAATCCAATTTGTGCATGAGAAACGAATATGTGCTTCCGCTGTTACCCACCTCACATGACTGAATGAGAAACAAAACATTCGGAGGGCCCTGAGCCGCTGTAATTCTGCTAATACATTTATAACACGATGTAAGAACACATTTTTAGCGACGCACTGGCAAAGAGCTTTGTTTCAAAAGTCATTTCCAGAGAACAAGTTAATCTCTTTTCGAAGGATTCCAAACCCACCGTTAAACTCTTTGCAAATAAATATTTTCAAACTGTTAACGACCTTCCTTGAAAAAAAGAAAATATCCATCCATTGCCGGAATCAGTCTATTGCGGTCAAGGCCGTGTGAGACACATATATCAACCACTTCACCCCATTTCAAAATGAAACAAATTCCCATCGAACCATTCCCACCCACAAAAACCTTCCTCATCACACGCAAACACCACAAACCTCAGCTGAGCAGCCCAAACCTATAAAACACTTCACTGCAACCAACAAGTTAAACGTTTATTGATTCGTGTCACAAGTAGGCTTACATCAACACTGCAATGAAGCTACTGTGAAAACACGTGGTCCCCACGGGTACACTGAGGGAGAATTGAACGTGGATAATGCACCTAATCAGCAAGTCTTTCGAATTGTGGGAGGAATCTGGAGCACCATCGGAAACCCACGCAGACACGGGAAAATGTCCAGACTCTACACAGCAAGTGGCCCAGGCCAGGATTCGAACCTGCTACACTCCACAGGAAAGCGCACACACCAGCACTAATAACACGAAACCATACAGCTGCTGGACACTGTCCGTTGACCCAAGATCTGGGTGGGACGCTCGGATGGTCTGACTTATTTCTTCTTCTTCTCTTCTGCCTCACCTTGAATAGTTGGCAACAAAATATTGCAGGAAACATAATCTTTCAGCAATTCTTCTTCCTGGAAATGGACAGTAATCATCGGAGACGTAGCAAGTATGATGGACAGGATATTCAATTGTACAGCTATGAACAAATGTCTCTCAAAAAATCAACCTGCCAGTAACATGAAGGGTGTTCCTTAACACGATGAAAAACCCTGTCCCCTTAACATGCAGAGCCGTTTAATCAATGCCACAGGGATGGGCAATTAATACGATCTATGCATGGTTAAGAATGCTAAATATGCATGAATACCTAACCACCGTTACATGTTTGGTTGTTCACTCATTGATATGCGCACTAGAAAAATCACGGCAGAATATACCCTTTGCCTGGCTTTCATTTCCTCCAGTGTGTCCACCTTACTCTTCTGCATTGAGCTCTGGACAGTCCATGTAGCTAACGTCCAGGATCTCTGCAACACGGAGAGGAGCAGGCTTCAGTGAATCCCAGCCATTTCACCTGGCCAGTGTTAGTGTTGGAAATCGGAACAGTTATTTTTTTCCTGTTGGGGGTAAGGAGAGATGAGTGGCAGAGAACAAATGCAATGGAACTCGAGTTTCTTCTGCCATTGGAGCATGGCTGGTTGCACGGGAACAAGAGGAACTCTACTAGTTTCATCATGTCAACTTCACAATCACAATTTGATAATCCAACATGTATCAAATAGTTCCAAATCTAAAGGAATTTTTCCCATCCTGACATGACTCTGTCACCAGAAGACAAGTTCGGAGAGCGCCACACCCCAAGGTGTGTCATTGACATTTCACTTATACAATTCGGTGAACAGATAATATTTTCCCGAGCATCGTTGTTTCTTTTGTTAAATATTTGAATTTGTGCTCTTTTTCCTCACACTTCAGCTTCTATGTTTCCACACCGCATTACTTTCAATATTTCTATCCAACCACATCTCATTTTCACTTCTTCAATAAAATATTCGACACTTCTCCAGTCCATCTAAAGAAGTGAAAATTCGCGTCATTCTAACCATTCTCCTGGATCACATCTGCGTTCCTCATGTTTTTGAATCCGTTCAAATATTTGATCCGGCTAACTCCACGCAATGATTCCGTCAAGCCTGAACCAGACTTCTAAACGTAACTGGTAGATATCATGGATACCTGTAATTATACAGATTAAGATAATCGGGCAGACACCTCGTATCGCCTGCGTGAGCAGCACCGTTCGCATTATAACTTTACAAGATATTTTTATCTCCCCACATTCTTCGCACCAATATATATCGCCCCACCGTTCACTAAATAAAATTGCATTTGCACAATACAGCACAAGAACAGGCCCTTTGGCCCTCCATGCCTGCGCCGCTCATGTGCCCAACTAGACCATTCTTTTGTATCCCTCTATTCCCAGTCTGTTCATGTGGCGATCTAGATACGTCTTAAACGATCCCAGCGTGTCCGCCTCAATCACCTTGCTTGGCAGTGCATTCCAGGCCCCCACAACCTTCTGTGTAAAATACGTCCCCCTGACATCTGTGTTGAACCTTGTCCCCCTCACCTTGAACCCGTGACCCCTTGTGTTCGTCACCTCCGACCTGGGAAAAAGCTTCCCACTGTTCATAATTGTATACACCTCTATTAGGTCGCCCCTCATTCTCCGTCTTTCCAGGGAGAACAACCCCAGTTTACCCAATCTCTCCTCATAGCTAAGACCCTCCATACCAGGCAATATCCCAGTAAACCTTCTCTGTACTCTCTCCAAAGCCTCCACGTCCTTCTAGTAGTGTGGCGACCAGAACTGGATGCACTATTCCAAATGTGGCCGAACCAAGGTTCTATACAGCTGCAACGTCATCTGCCAACTTTTATATTCTATGCCCCGTCCAATAAAGGCAAGCATGCCATATGCCTTCTTCACCACCCTCTCCACCTTTGCTGCCACCTTTATGGATCTGTGGACTTGTACACCCATGTCCCTCTGTGCGTCTATACTCCTGAAGGTTCTGCCATTTATTGTATAGCTCCCCCTTACATTAGATCTACCGAAATGCATCACTTCGCATTCATCTGAATTAAATTCCATCTGCCATTTCTCCGCCCAATGTTCCAGCCTATCTATATCCTGCTGTATTCTCTGACAATTCTCTGACAATGTTCATCCCTATCCGCAACTACAGCAATCTTCGTGTCGTCCGCAAACTTACTGATCACACCAGCTACATCTTCCTCCAAATCATTTATATCTATATATCACAAACGGCAGAGGTCCCAGTACAGAGCCCTGTGGGACACCACTAGTCACAGACTTCCAACCGGAAAAAGACCCCTCCACTGCTACCTGCTGTCTTCTATGCCTAAGCCAGTTCTCCACCCATCCAGCTAGCACACCTTTTATCCCATGAGATTTAACCTTTTGCACCAGCCTGCCGTGAGGGACCTTGGCAAACGCTTTACTAAAATCCATATAGACGATATCCACGGCCCTTTCCTCGTCAATCGTTTTTGTCACCTCCTCAAAAACCACAACCAATTTTGTGAGGCATGACCTCCCTCGTACAAAACCATGCTGTCTATCGCTAAAGAGATTATTCAGTTCTAAATGCGCATATATCCTATCTCTAAGAATCTTCTCCAACAATTTCCCTACCACGGACGTGAAGGTCACCGGCCTATAATTACCCGGGTTATCCTTGCTACCCTTCTTAAATATCGGGACCACATTTGCTATCCTCCAATCCTCTGGGACCTCACCTGTATCCAGTGAAGAGACAAAAATTTCTGTTAGAGGCCCAGCAATTGCATCTCTCGCCTCCCTGAGGAGTCTAGGATAGATGCCATCTGGCCGTGGGGATTTGTCTGTCTTAATGTTTCCTGAAAAACCTAACACTTCCTCCCTTGTAATTGACATTTTTTCTAACTGGTCAGCACATCTCTCTGAGACAATACCAGTCAACATGTTCCTCTCCTTCGTGAATACTGATGCAAAGTATTCGTTTAGGACCTCACCTACTTCCTTTGGTTCGAAGCATAATTCCCTCCTTTGTCCCTGAGAGGTCCGACTTTTTCCCTGACAACCCTCTTGTTCCTAATGTATGTATAAAATGCCTCAGGATTCTCCTTAATCCTGTCTGCCAAGGACATTTCGTGACCACTTTTTACCCTTCGAACTCCCTGTTTGAGTTCGTTTCTACTTTCTCTGTATCCCTCCGCCAAATTGCATTTGGCGCTTGAACGCCCATTCGATCAGCTTGTCTAAGGCATCTCGAATTCTAGCAATATTGTGGTTCTATTTCACTACACTTGTCAAATTTTCAGCATGTTTTTGGCATGAATAATTTCACTTAATTCATGTTGAACAAGCAAACCCGTGATCCTGGCAGCGGCCACTTGGGACTCCCAGAATGCACATTCCTCCATTCCAGTAAACAGCTGTTCAGCACTGCTCTCTGTTTCCGATCATGGAGCCAACTTTACATCCGCCTGGCCGGTATTCCTCTTTCAAAATTAAACACAATTGCAATTGAAGTGCTTTTTTATGTGATATTTTGTTAGAGCTCTATTGGCTCTCAGTGCAACCAAAAGCCACCAGGATATCCACATTGATTCGGAAGATTTTTTTTGACAAAGGAATCCGAGGATAAACCCTCCTATTTTCCTCTTTTGCACATTACATCTCCAGAGAACTACCGGACACTTGATTAAAAGTCTACTTGAAGAACGGTACCTTTGACGCTGCAATCTAACTCATACAGAACACAAGCCTTTTTCAGTGCAATGGTCCCTCCATTGCAAATGTGCTCGCAGTGACAAGTTCTCTGCACAATTCCCTGGAGAGTAAGTAAAGGCTGTAACAGTTTGAATCTGAAATGAGCATCCAAGGGAGTGTTGGATGACAAAGTTAGTGAAGGGAAGGATGGTACTGTGCAGGGAAGGATTCCAGGAAGACCGGGAAGGTTTGGGTTTTTCTATATCTGCAAAGGGGTTTAATGATTCGGTAGAACAGATCTCGGTCGATCAAAAGAGAATGGTCACTCATGCAACAAATTTTAAATTCTGGAGAAATGTCTCTCCCAGGGAATGTGGAGAGTTTGAAACTCACGACTTTGGCGAATGGAGTAAGGACAATAATACAGATGCATTAAGGGGAATATGGATAAACGCATGGCTGCAAAAATAATACGTTGTGTGCTCCCATATATCAAAACTATTTTGTCTGTCATAGCATGAAACAATGGGCCCAATTCATCCGAGTTTACGTTTTAGAGTTTAGTTCTCCTTCAGAGCGTGTTTATTGCTAAATTCGGAGTTCTCAGGTTGTAAGGGTGCATATTTTGGACATTAACCCGCTGAAGCTTTCTGTTTTTGAATCATGGAAGATTTGATTTGGCTGATTCGCACCAGAAGACGATGGACACCTCGATCAGACTGTTTGCACTCAGCCTCTGATTCTGCCGTTCTCTCCGTTCCAGGTCTTGTTGAGATCCCCAGATCTGTAAAGAAAATTCAGAAAATTTGCATCTGGAACATATTGACTTAACTGTTTCATATGTGGATCCTCCGGCATGGTTAAAGCCCACACACAATGCAGCGGGTTAAATGTCGAACTGATTTGAACTGTCAGACTTTAGGGGGGAACGAGAATGCATTTGATTTGAATTATTATTGTCACATGCATTAACATACAGTGAAAAGTATTGTTTCTTGCGCGCCATACAAGCAAAACATACCATTCATAGAGAAGGAAACGAGAGTGCAGAATATAGCGTTAGGGTTAGAGCAAGGGTGTAGAGAAAGATCAACTTAATGCAAGGTAAGTCTATTCAAAAATCTGACAGCAGCAGGGAAGAAGGTGTTCTTGATTTGGTTGGTCCGTGACCTCAGTCTTTTGTATCTTTTTCCCGAAGGAAGAAAGTGGAAGAGAGAATGTCCAGGGTCCTGAATTATGCTGGCTGCTTTGCCGAGGCAGCGGAAAGTTTAGACAGAGTCAATGGAAGGGAGGCTGATTTGCGTGATTGATTGGTAGCGACATTCACGACTTTTTATAGTTCCTTGCGGTCTTGGGCAGAGCAGGAGCCATACCAAGCTGTGATACAACCAGAAAGAATGCTTTCTATGGTGCATCTGTAAATGTTGGTGAGAGTCGGAGCTGACATGCCAAATTTCCTAAGTCTTCCGAGAATGTAGAGGCGTTGGTGGGCTTTCTTAACTATAATGTCGGCACGGGGGCACCAGGACAGATTTTTGGTGATCTGGACACATAAACACTTGAAGCTCTCCACTCTGTCTACTTCGTTGCCATTGATGTAGACAAGGGCATGTTATCCTTTATGCTTCCTGAAGTCGATTACAATCTCCTTTGTTCTGTTGACATTGAGGGAGAGATTATTGCTGCCACACCAGTTCACCAGATTCTCTATCTCATTTCTGCATTCTGTCTCTACGTTGTTTGTGATCCGACCCACTACGGTGGTGTCATCAGCAAACGTGAAGATCGAATTGGAGGGGAATTTGGCCGCACAGTCACAGGTGAATAAGAAGTATAGCGGTGGGCTGAAAACACAGCCTAGTGGGGCACCGGTGTTGAGGATGATCGTGGGGGAGGTGTTGTTGCCTATCCTTACTGGTTGTGGTCTGTGAGTTCGGAAGTTCAAGATCCAGTCGCAGATGGAGGTGACGAGGCCCAGGCCACGGAGTTTGGAGATGAGTTTCGTGGCAATAATAATGTTGACAGTTGAGCTGTAGACAGAAAATAGGAGATTGACATAGATATCCTTGTTATCTCGGTGTTCGAGCGTTGAATGCAGGGACAGGGACCTGGCATCTGCTGTGGACCTGAAGCTGTCGGCAAACTGTGGTGCATCCAGGTAGTCTGGGAGGCTGGAATTGATTTGTGCCATGACAAACCTTTTGAAGCACTTCATATTGATTGATGTCAGAGCTACCAGCTGATAGTTATAAAGGCACGCTGCTTGGTTTTTCTTAGGCACCGGGATGATGGTCGTCCGTCCGTCCATCCGTCCATCGGATTATCCACCGAACCGTCCAGTTATCTGCCTGTCTGTCTGTTTGTCTGTGTAGATAGACTGACTGAAGTAGCTAAACAAGTACAGAGAAGGGAGGATTATCATCACGGTTAGAGGGACAGGCAGCAAGGGATTGTGTGCGACAAAGGAACTGAGATTTGCAGACCGAGTGGAAAGACAGATAGAGACAGATGAGCGAAATATACAGGCAGAATTCGGACAGCAAATGATGGATAGATAGATAGATAGATAGATAGATAGATAGATAGATAGATAGATAGATAGATAGATAGATAGATAGATAGATAGAAAAATAGATAGATAGATAGATAGACAGACAGACAGACAAATGGATAGATAGACAGATAGATAGATAGATAGATAGATAGATAGATAGATAGATAGATAGATAGATAGATAGATAGATAGATAGATAGACAGACAGACAGACAGATAGATAGATAGAGAGATAGATAGATAGATAGATAGATAGATAGATAGATAGATAGATAGATAGATAGATAGATAGATAGATAGATAGATAGATAGATAGATAGATAGATAGATAGATAGATAGATAGATAGATAGAGACAGAGAGAGACAGAGAGAGAGATGTAGTTGGATGGATGGATGGATGGATGGATTAACGGAGAGACATATAATTGATAGATAGTTAGATGGATCGATAGATAGATAGATAGATAGATAGATAGATAGATAGATAGATAGATAGATAGATAGATAGATAGATAGATAGATAGATAGATAGATAGATAGATAGATAGTCAGACAGACAGACAGAAAGTTGCCGGCCATAAAGACCCTCTGCAAATCGACATTGTGCTGTCACATTTGGTGATATAGGAAACCCAGCACAAAGGACAGCGGGTTTCTCAGACCTCATTCCAGCTGACTCTCCACCACAGTGGTGGAAAAAGTAGCCCTCGAGCCCTGATAACTCTGGGAATGCCAGTCAATAGCCCAGTCCCATCAACTCAGTGGGCTCTCAGAGAGCCAGATCCAGCTGACACCTGCCCTTATTTGACCATTTCAGCTCCAGCCTCATACACAGTGTAAGGAGCCACTACCAAAGCCCAACACTCTGAAAGCATGTCGGGGACTACAGCAGTCGTGTTTCGATACTTAACTAATTTGATCTGTGTTGTACAGTTTTTGCATCATGGCGCCTCAATCTAAAAATGAATACATTCTATCTCTCAACTGGATGACGTGATGTATTTTTCTTGAACAAAAACAGCAATCAGAAATACTTTGTTGCATCAATGTCCCGGAGGTGAATCAACGGGTATAAATTACCATATTTTGCAATGTGGGTTTAGCACAGTGAGATTACCTGCGGCACAAATCGTCACGTGATTTCATTCAACATGTTTCTGGGAATGTTCAATAAAATATTCTACCCAGCACTTGCGATTATTGGTGTTCCTGGTAAGTGATTATAACCATTGCTTTATATACCTCTGTGTGTGAGCAGCTTCTGGATTTTTCTCTGTGACTTTTAAGCTTCATGATGACCCAGTGGACAGCATTCAGCAGACCCATTATCAGTGATATCTGCTGATAAAATCAAGCATGCTGAATTTCGTGTTTGTTTCCTCAACTGATATAAAACCTAGTTTTGACTCATCGCGTCTCTGAAATATCAATATGCTGCAGTTTAGGAGAAACCTGTGCAGCGTGGAATCGATGGCAGTGAATTGAAGCTCTCTGACAGAAAATAACAACAACGTGTCACCACATGTGGGTCAGTAAAATGATTGAAAACAGGAGCCACAAAGAACATGCATAGCTGTTCGAATCTGTATGTAGGATTAACCATACGGTCAGCCACGAACCAAAGTGAAATATCTGACCACAATGATCATGTCTTACAGGGACATTGTAGAATTGTACTGACGTTGTGTCATCAAAAAGAGTGGAATATTTGACCTTGCTTAGCTTGCCTACCTTGCAGTGAGTATCTTCCTGAGTCTGACTGTACCCGATGAGGGCCACAAGCAGAGTGGGATAATTGGCACCAATGATGAAGTGTTGATAGTAAATCTCATAACCGTAGAATTTTAATATATATGGGTCACAAACCGGACTGGAGCATCGAAGACCAGTGCCCATATACTTATGGGATATTTAAGTGGGCAATTATACTGAGTGAAAAATGAGCCAGTTCTCTTTCAAAATACTTTTTTCCGTGTAAACTGGCGAGTCGTGACTGGATTCCATCAATAGCCTCTACTTTTTAGTAACGGGTTCGTCTGACAATGGAAACTTCAGAGAATCTAAATCCTTATTGAGTCTCTAAAGGGAAATGACCCATTATGCCTCGCTTTTCATGACCTTGCCCACAAATTTTATATATTAACCGAATGCTGACATTCAAGCAATGCAACAATGCTCTAAAAAGCACTCGAGTCCGCATTGCATTTTCAGCTGACTTCCGTCCTTCTGCAATGAGCTCCATGAATTTTTTTTTAATTTTGAGGTTTTTTTTAACCTGTTTACTGTTTTAACTGATTTCAGTATCTGCACAAGTGTATCACGAAACGTTTGGATTGCACCCAACAGCATACTTTCAAACAAATCATTAGGAAAGTAATCATTCCGTCAAATTGCAGCACCTGACGATTCGTTGTCGTGAAATTCATTGCTCATTGAAATGTCCACTGTACAGGCTCATCAATTCATACTTAATGGCTTCAGGAATCATATTGCATTTTCCGCTGCTCACACCGCACTCTCAATTTGGATATTCAAATTGGATTTTCCAATGAGCTGTATCCGTAGTGATTCCAGATATGTTCTGCAAATATTCAACGACAGTTACCCCTGCGATGATCCTGTGGACGTTTTTTAACATTGCGCCGAGTAATGGTTATCATATTCTGTTATTTCAAATGTTTGATTTTATAGTCTGATTTGTTTCGGAAAGCTGACATTATTTAATGTGTCTGAGATTAATTGGACTTGCACTTTCTTCTGTTTATCTATCTATCTTCTGTTTGTCCTTTCATATTGTTACGATTATTATTACTGATCAAATAATAATAACCCTCCTGTCTCTCCCTTTCCCTGTGGTTTCGATTAATTTATCAAATTGCCACTAAGTATATTTGAGTAACTGGTTTGAATGTATTCTCGAACGGTTGGCAGTATGGTTCCTTCCCTCAGAGAGCTTTCTCCTTTCTTCAAGACATGAATGATCCTGGGATGGTTCATACAGTAATGACAATCACAAAATATGTGTCAGCTCCATCACTCTGAGCTTGAAGCTGCGTTTCAGAAGTCCATTTGCTTTTTCACCCTCTCTCTCTCTCTCTCTCAATCGATCATTCTGCTCCAGACACCTATTAATACTCACAACGCATGGGACGTGCCTCACAGACACCCTTAGCCGCTTCCTAGCCAGATCCTGCCATCATTTCCAGCTCGGATATTGCGAGCACAAATCCTCTTTAGATTTATTCACGGTCAATTACATTATTATTTTTCCAACCGAATCACCTGCACACTCAAAATTTAAACTCTCGCAGATTCCTCAATGTGAATTTGATACAGGGCCCCTATCGTCAGTAGAGATGTGCTTTGTTCACGTGCATACAGAGGGAGAATCTACTTTCTATGTGTCACTCTTACAGAATCTGTATGTGTGCTAACTGTACTGCCTTTGTTTGGGAAAAATGCGAGCTATGATAAGGAGCCTTCAGAGAACATTTGCTGTTCTAATCCTCACATTCCTCTTTATTTCAGTGTATGTGATGGAGTGATATATTATTTTGCTTTGAACTATATTCTTCAGTACTATTGCTTTGAATTTACATCGGACATCCTCGTTCCGCACTTACACCTATCCGCACAATGTTGTTCCTTTGTTTTAGAAGGGCAGCAAGAATAATCCAGGTAATGAGAGTCCTTTCAGCCTTATATCAGTGGTAGTGAAAGTACTGGAGAATATTCTTCGAGACAGGATTTATTCACACTTGGAAATAAGTGGACGTGTTGGTGAGAGGCAACATGGTTTTGTGAAGGGGAGGTCGTGTCTCACGAACTTGCTCGGGTTTTTCGAGGCTGTGACGAAGATGATTCATGAGGGTAGGGCAGTGGATGTTGTCTGCATGGACTTCAGTAAGGCCTTTGACAAGGTCCCTCTTGGCAGACTGGTGCAGACGCTGACGTCGCATGGGATCAGAGGTGAGCTGGCAAGGTGGATACAAAACTGGCTTGGTGAAAGAAGACAGAAGGTTGCAGTTTCTGAATGGAGGGCTGTGACAAGTGGTGTTCCTCAGGGATCAGTCATCGGACCTTTGATGTTTGTATTATATATAAATGATTTGGAGGAAAATGTAACTGGATTGATGAGTCTGTTTGCAGACGACACAAAGGTTGGTGGATTTGTAGATACAGATGAGGACCATTAGAGGATACAGTGGGATATAGATCAGTTGGAAACTTGGGCGGAGAGATGGCAGATGGAGTTTAATTCTGACAAATGCGAGGTAATGCATTTTGGAAGGTCTAATACAGATAGGAAATATACAGTAAATGGCAGAATCCTTAAGAGTATTGAGAGGCAAAGTGATCTCAGTGTACAGGTGCACAGGTCACTGAAAGTAACAATACAGGTGGAGAATGTAGTCAAGAAGGCATACGGCATGCTTGCCTTCATCGGCTGGGATATTGAGTTTAAAAATTGGCAAGGCATGTTGCAGCTTTATAGAACCTTAATTAATTATAGAGAACATAGTGTGCAATTCTGTTCGCCATATTGCCAAAAGGATGTGGAGGCATTGTAGAGGGTGCAGGAAAGATTAACCAGGATGTTGCCTGATATGGAGGGCATTAGCTATGATGAGAGGTTGGAGAAACGTTGTTTGTTCTCACAGGAGCGACGGACGTTGAGGGGAGACCTGATCGACGTCTGCAAGATTATGAGAGGCATGGACAGAGTGGATAGTCAGAAGCTTTTTCCCAGGGTGGAAGAGTCAATTACTAGGGGCCATAGGTTTAAGATGCGAGGAGCAAGGTTTAAAGGAGATGTACGAGGCAGATTTTTTGCGCAGAGTAGTGGGTGTCTGGACCTCTTTGCTGAGGGAGGTAGTGGAAGCGGATACGGTCGTGACTTTTAAGGGGCATCTTGACGAGTAAATTAATAGGATGGGAATAGAGTGATATGGTCCCCGGAAGCGTAGGGGTTTTTGGTGAAGTCGGGCAGCTTGTTCAGTCCAGGCTTTGAGGACAAAAGGGCTTGTTCCTCTGCTGTTATTTTCTTTATTCTTTGTTCAGTGGCCGTTCCCCCCAACTCCACACCATGGCTGCCACCACCCCCGCTCTCCGGCTGATTCCTGAGAGGCCCAGAGCCCCCCACTCACCCTCCCGAGACAGCGCCCCCCCCCCCTTGGAAGACCACCCTCTTCAGCCCGCCATAATCGCTTCCCTCTGTCCATCCCAGTTTGATCCTGTGTGCAGCGTGGCACCGGGGCCACACAACCCCACCGATCTCCCCTACACCCCGCCATCAGTAGACACCGTCCCCGATCGGCAGTGCCAAGGTGCCCCCTGGGTATGGAACCTTTGCCCCTTGGGCAGTGCCGGGGGCACAAACTGGCACTGCCAGGGTGCCCACACCCGGCGGCCACACCCCCACACCTCCCGACACTGTTGCGGGGGGGGGGGGGCGATTTCACCCCTTCATTGGAGCGGGGTCTCCCGTAGTTTCCCGAACGTGGCGAGCTCGTCTAAACTCCGCCAGAGTGAAGTACTTCTGGCGGAGTGGGAGATTCAATCGGGACCGGAATGTTCCCGGTAATTAGATTGAAAACTTATTTAGAATATATTAAATAAGATTAAATGACTTACCTGTCTTCCCGCTGGTTTCCTGCCTGGTCTGACTGGCGGCTGTTCACCGGTTCTGGGAGATACGCATGCATTCCCGGTGCATGCACAAATCCTGGAACAATGCCGGCGACTCGCATTTCCTCCCTTGAACTGACAGAAAAGTTGCGGGGCGCGATGGGAGAATTGAGGCCTATGTTTCCGTATGCCCCAGTTTCTATGCTTTCTTCTCATAATTTCCGACACTTCAACCTGCTAAGCAGGCGTTTCTCATATTTCTGCATTAAGCATGAACCCAGATTCTCCTTCTCATTTTCATGTGTGTCATTCGATTGTGTCCAAACAAGAGTCCTTATTAATAGTTTAACCTCTTCTCCTTCAGGGGCTGGAAAGCATAAAGTGACTTCATGCACAACATCCACCCTCTCAGACTTCGCGTTCAACAAATACTTTCCACATGTCTTCCACATCCACCTGAGGTCACCACAAAACATGCATGCTCCCAATCTCACGCTTCACCGACCTTGCCTTTCCCTTGGCCGCTTTTTGATTTTTAACGTTGTAGTAGATTTTAAGACGAGACAAATTAATTCAGCTGACACCATATTAAAATTTAATTTCTCAGCAAATTTACCAAACGGATGAATGCTCACATGAAATTCAGCCGGTTAATATAATCAATTAATTATGAGTTCTTCAAGAATTTCCCAAGAGCGGTTCTGCTCAACTCATTTTTTTGTTCATGCCTGGGGCAAGGGCATACCTGGCTAGCCAAAAATTCATCACCCATTCCTAGTCTCCCTTGAACAGAGCGCCTTGCCAAACCATTTTGGAGGGTAGTTGAGAGTCAACCACATTGCTGTTTTCTCGTGTCACATATAGACCAGATCAGGTCAGGACGGCAGGTTTCCTGCGCTGAGGGAGATTAGTGAAACATATATTTTTCTGATAATCTGCAATGGTTTCATTGTCATCTGTAGATTATTAATTCCAGATTTTTTTGATTGACTTCAAATTCTACCATGTGCCATGGCGGGATTCGAACTCCAGTCCCCAGAACATTGCTGAGTTTCTGGATTAATAGTATGTCTACAAGATTATGAGGGGCATGGATAGAATAGATTGTCAAACGCTTTTTCCCAGGGTGGAATAGTGAATTACTAGGGGGCATAGGTTTATGGTGCGAGAGGCAAGGTTTAAAGAAGATGTACGAGGCAAGTTGTTTGCACAAAGGTTGGTGGGTGCCTGGAACGCGCTGTCGGGGGAAGTGGTGGAAGCAGATACGATAGTGATTTTTAAGGGGCACCTTGACAAATTCATGAATCTGATGGGATAGAGGGATACGGTCCCCGCGAGGGCGTGGTGTTTTAGTTCATTCGGGCAGCATGGTCGCTGCAGTCTTGGAGGGCCGAAGGGCCTGTTTCTGTGCTGTAATGTTCTTTGTCGGGTGATAATACTACGAGGGCATCCCCTCCGAAAAAGAAAAAAAGAAGGAATTTACTTTACGAGGTGTTACTGTGCACAATTGGCAGCAGACGATTTTTTTTTTTCGTTCAATGAGCGGAGAACATATCAGGTTTTCAATGTGAGGAGAACATGTCAGATTTTACTTGATCAGGTGACAGCAGTTAAAATGTTGTACAATGTTTAAGTTCAACGGGCCATACACTCCACTGAATGACACTAAATTAATGGATACAACCCTCTTGCTAACCTGCCTCACCCAAACCTAAAATAAGTCTATTTGCCGTCTTCCAGTGCAAGTATAGGAATTGTAAATATGTCTATCAAATTCATGTCTTCCGTGTTCCAAAATGACAAGCACACATTCCAGGTAAAAATTTGAAAAACAAAATTGAAGTTCATGCAATTCTGCCAATGCATTCACAGCAATAATGGAGCCTCCTGTACATTGGGAGAAGGCCATGCTCAGATTTGGTTACCACTTTGCTGAGATTCAGTTTGAAAGCCTCATCCGGTTTTTGCAATCGTTTGTTACTTCAGTTCTGCACTCCACTGCCGTATATCTCTCTATCATGGGCCTCCTACACTCTGTCACTGAAGCTAAATCCTGACCAGCTTTGTATTTTATATTCTGGTTGTTCATCTATTTACGGGAAAGATGCGTGCAATTGCACCTGCATTGTACCATATTTCTAGCCAAGCCAAATCTGTCCTTCGTCTCTCTGGACACAAATCTCTCCAGCACTCAATTGCCCTTCTTCATCAATGCAGCCTCCCGCTCCATGACCTGCGAACAAGCACACAAACACACACAAACACACACTTACACACCCACACAACTGCATGCACACACACACAGCCACACTTACACACACACACAACCGCATACACAAACACACACACACACACAAATTATATCCGTCTTGAGAAACTTGTATACGGGACAACCACTAAGATGCTGGAAAAACGTCTGTGGAGAAATGTTGGCTGTATTCTCTCTCCAAAGATGCTCTTAGGCCCGTTGGGTTTTTCCAGAATTTTCTGTTAGTTGTTCAGTTTCCGCATCCACAGCATGTTGCTTTATTTTGTATACGGGAATGCTTCATGCACGCATACAATCAGAGAGCAGCAGGCCTTCAGCTGCCCAATTGGTCTCGTGGTTAGTATTCCATACTCTCACAGTCGGGGCCCGGGATTGATTCTCGGTCAGGGGAATATTTTTTTCATATAGGACGGCACTGCAGCACAGTAGTTAGCACTGTGCATCACAGCGCATGGGGCCCGGGTTGGGTGACTGTCTTTGCGGAGTCCACACATTCTTCACATGTCTGTGTGGGTTTCCTCCGATGCTCCTGTCCCCCCCCCCCCCACACAGTCCAAACTAACCGCTGGTTGGGTACATCGGCCATGCTAAATCCTCCCTCAATGTACCTGAATAGTCACCAGAGTGTGGCGACTCGAGGATTTTCACAGTAACTTCATTGCAGTTTTAATGTAAGCCTACTTGTGGCACTAATAAATAATGTTTAGAAAAACATTTCAGCTCTCTGTCCTGCTCTGCCATTCAGTAACATCATGGCTGTCCTGGTAGCAATGTAAAATGAAGACTCCGCTTACTCGTCATAACATTTCACACTCTTGTTCACCAAGAATAAAACTCAAAGCTGCCCTTCCCTCAGTTAGGTCTCTGTTGTAACGTGGGCAACCTATTTCCATGAGTTGGTGATGCCGGCGTTGGACTGGGGTAAGCACAGTAAGAAGTCTCACAACACCAGGTTAAAATCCAACAGGTGTATTTGGCAGCACAAGCTTTCGAAGCCTGAAGCTCCTTCATCAGGTGAGTGAGGACTTCTGTTCACAAACAGGGCATATAAAGACGCAAACTCAATTTAGAAGATAATGGTTGGAATGCGAGTCTTTACAGGTAATCAAGTCTTAGAGGCAGAGACAATGTAAGTGGAGAGAGGGCCAAGCACAGATTAAAGTGATGTGTATTGTCTCCAGCCTGAACAGTTAGTGAGATTTTGCAAGCCCAGGCAAGTCGTGAGGGTTACAGATAGTGTTTCATGAACCCAAGGTCCCGTTGAAGCCGTCCTCATGATTTGTATTGGCATGCATGCACTCAAAGCCAAATGTAGCCTCTATCAATGTCTCCCGTCCTAGAAAACCAACTATTGAAGCAGTCAACGCTATTTCAGTCTCTCCCTAATTCTGTGCTTCAGATTGTTTCTCTCCTGGTTTTCTGATGATATTATCCCCTGTCGAGTTATTTCAAAACATTTTGAGCAAAACTCCCAACTAGAAACTCAGGACTGGATCTGTACAGTGCAATCTGTCTCAACAGCAGAATCACAACTTCCGGGGATCCATTCATACATTCCCAAACTTATAAATAATGTGAGCGAAATGGTGCCTTGTGTGTTAGCACTAATGCCTCACAACGCAAGGTCCCGGGTTCAATTCCGGCCTTAGGTGATGTCTGTGTGGAGTTTACACGTTCTCCACGTGTCTGCATAGGTTTCCTCTGTGTGCTCCAGTATACGAGTGAAACAGGGATGTGAAGACTAATTTGAGAGCTCATGTTAAATTGTCCCTCAGTTTGTCCATACTAAATTGCCCCTTATTGTCCAAAGATGTGCAGGTTATTTGGATTGCCAGGATAAATGTGCGTGCTTGTGGGAATAAAGTGGGGAGGAGGACAGGGTAACATAAACTTTCAGATAGTTGCTCTGTGCTCGATGAGTCGAATGACCTCCTTCTGCACTGCAATGTTTGAATGGGTTATTTTGATTTCTTCCTTCTACTTCTTTTCAGCCACATGACCTCCTGCATTGATATTCAGTTCCATGTTGCAGTTCTAATAATTCAGACGCGAGGCCTTATCAGTTAACTCTTGTACAATTCCCAGCCGGCTCTGGATTTTTTTTACTGCAATGGTTTCCTATTATTTACATATTTAAATGGTACCGGTGTCGACCACGTTTTTTGGCCGTTTAGCCTCGCACCTCAGTGTGCTCTGCAGCTGCTTAACATTGCTAACTCGGGTCGAAGGGAGGCAACATCACTCAGGATTCATGTGTTCTGCTTCTGAAAGGACTATCTGTTAGACAAACTGTCACATTTACTTTTGCGAATTTCGCTATATACCCTGGACATGCGGAGTAGTTGAGTGATCCTTGGCTATTTCTGCACTCCATGTGGACAAAGTCATCTTCATCAGCACTGAGAGCTGATTACTACTCGGGGAGTGTGATGCACTCAAAAAAATCCTCCACTAAGTGGCTTTGCTTTTCTGACGACCTGGTGGGCACACATACGCTCTTCCCTTGCGCACTCCCGATTTATAAAGTGAACCACGCCCATAAATGAGAAATTACGATTCCACCTGGCAGGTTTCCGATCACCAAATGGCGGCATTTTATTGTACCCACAACAACATTGCAAGCACCAGCAGCACCCCACCAATCTCAGTGGCCACAACAGAACTCACACCGGTACCAGTGGCATTAGCCTCTTTGCAATTCGTCACGCCAGTCGCAGAGGCAACACAGGCGAGAGTAACAGTAGCACCAAAGGCACGGACACCAACCGACCCAGCACCCGCAGACCTGACGCCAAGCATCACTTGCATTCGTCACAACAGCACCAGTGTCACCAAGCCCCGACTCTCACTTTCAAAGGGTTTTATTAGTTTGAGATATATACTTTAAATGGTGATGTTCAATAATGCTGCGATGCTGAATGAGTTTATAAAATTGATTCATTAAACTCTGGAGTTAAAATCATTGGTGACTGACCTGAATCCCTCAACTGAAGGTCAATAGTTAAAGGTGGCAGCTGCATCTGACAGTGAGAAAAGTCCAGTGTCGGCCATGAATACAATATATGTATATACATATCTACAAATCGGATTTGATGTTGTTAAAGTGGCCAAATCCGTTGCTGGTTGAATACAGTTCCTGTTTTTAATTGTAAAATGTCACCAATAGAATCCAAAATTTTCAAGGTGGTTGCGCACTCTCTGAAACAAGCGTATTCTATAACTGAAATCGATATCGCACTCTGTTTGCATCAATTAAAAAACAATGTACATTACTGGATCTGAAATATGCAAGTCGTGACATTAGAGTCGATGAATGGCTTTACAATGCGTCACCTCAGTTTTTACTGAGATTAACTGCAGCAGAAAGGACATATCACCACACCAAAAATAGTGGGACAATTGATATGGCTTGAAAAATAGTCTTCAAGGCTTCCTTCTGTCATAGGTGTTCCGGATATGTGGATATAACTACTGAATTTGTGAAAATCCTTTTGTGAATTCTTATCTGGTCTGATCAAATCAGTGGCCAGAATTACATAGAAATGCAAGCAGTCAAATTACTTTTTTCATAAAAAATGTCTTGAATTAGCCCTGCGGTTTATCATTAGTCCCACAACCGTAATACACCACTATTTGTCCCTCACGTTTCTGAATTTTCAATTTAATTTAAGTAATGGAATATTTTGTAATGCTAAATCTGACCTCAGAGAAAACAAATTCGCTGCAGGAATATATCAATTGGAGACTGCGGAAAAAAAATTGAATATGAGTCATTAACCAGAGTGGGATATCTGAACCCAGTAGCCATGTATTCCGGGAGCGTTTGTTTATGGAATTCTACTGATTGTATGTCATTATCGAGACGGCACGGCATCTGGGGAGTCAGTTTGAATAGAATTGTACTGAGCGTGGATCACGGGGTTTGGGGCGGCACGGTAGCACAGTGGTTAGCACTGCTGCTTCACAGCTCTAGGGACCTCGGATGGAATCTAGGCTTGGGCCACTGTCTGTGTGGAGTTTGTACATTCTCCTCGTGTCTGCGTGGGTTTCCTCCGGGTGCTCCGGTTTCCACCCACAGTCCAAAGATGTGCGGGCTAGGTTGATTGGCTATGCTAAAATTGCTCTTAGTGTCCTAGAATGCGTAGGTTAGAGAGATTAGTGGGTAAATATGTTGGGATATGGGGGTAGGGCCTGGGTGGGATTGTGGTCGGTGCAGACTCGATGGGCCGAATGGCCTCTTTCTGTGCCGTTGGGTGTCTAAGTGTCTAAGACTAATCAGAGTGGGATGCCGAAAGACAGTGACCATACATCAGTAGAACTGTCTGTAAAATTGCAATTGTATTGATATGTCAGTGAATGGAACAATTTTGTTCGGTTTTGTATTTTTTTGTTCTTGTTGAATGAGCCCTGCATTTCCTAAAGCTGCATTAGTGCACCAGTTAGATTGATGGAAAAAAGGAAGTATGTTGCTATTGCTGAGTATATATTTTAAAAATGTCCAAACATGCCTGTATTTCATAGCGAACTAATCCAAAAGAATCAGCCCTCAGCTAGTTCCATGACATTTAAAACAACTGACAGCACTCTCGCAATATTACAATCACGGTAGTGTTAGTTATTTACATACTTTCCTCTAATAATTAACTCAGACGCTTTGCTTGAATGTGTATTGTTGATCAAATCCGTTGCCAATTTCAATGGCTAGCTATTATGTGCTGGTCCCATTCAGACTCGTACTTATCAAGGGGTATTGGGACTTTGTTGCTTCCATCAAATAGTAGCACCCGAAGGTTCGTTCTTGTGAAATGATGTTACCATATATTTGTCTACGCTGGAAGTCTATTAATTGTTATTAAGATTATTGTGTACAGATATTGTGTTGTACTATTGCTTTCAATTCTCTCCACTTCCTTTGTTCTAAGTGGCCTTCTATTAGCTGAGTCCATATTCTTTTCTTATGTAAGTGATGAAGGTCAGTGCTCCCAGAAATAATACCTGTGTACTTCCAAAGATGTGCGGGTTAGGTGGAATGGCCATGCTAAATTGCCCTTTCTGTCAGGGACACTAGATAGGATAAATGCAAGGGGTTATAGGTATGGGACCTAGGTGGGATTGTGGACAGTGCAGAATCGGTGGGCCGAATGGCCTCTTTCTGCACTATAGGATTCTTCGATGATGATACTTCACTTAATACAGTCTCCAAATCTGACCAAATCTCTTAAATCCCTAATTTTTTTTTTCCATTTTAAAACGAGGTTGTGTTCCATTCTGGTGACTGTGGCCTTACTACACTTGTTTTAAGATTAGGCATGGGTATGTTTTGTTGTAACTCCTTTTGAAAACCAACATGCATGGCATCAACTGGACTCCTTGAGAAACTAATCCTGATAGCTTGTTTAATAAAATTTAAGAAAACATAAACTTGCTTTAACAGATATTTTCAGAAGGTTATTATGTTCCGTGTTTATACAAGTTTTTGATACGTTGTTCTTCTTCACGCTGAAGTTATGCTAAATGGACTATAGTCATTTTCACCTTTTCTATCTTCGAGTGAAAAAAACATTAGAAGCCTTAGATGACGTTAAAATTATGATTGAAGAACAGATAATAGTTACTCTGCCATCTCTCTCTATTGTTTTTATTAATTTGGATGCATTGCATCCAAACGAGAGGTTTTGCCCTCTCTTTCCTTAGTTTATCACATGTGTGCCGAAAATATGTTGCGACTTTAATTCTTTCAGTTCCATTTGACAATAAAAATCCACCGCTCCAAGATGTGCCTCCTTTCCACATGCTCTGAATCCCCATACGCTGGTTCAGTCAGTCTGGAATGTCCTGTCAAATGACATTGCCCTGTGGTGCAAGTTGTCATCCAGAAGAAAATTTTCAGGTATGTCCATATCTCTCTGCATCTACCAGATTCAGCGTACAGTGCACCCATGTTGATGTAGCGTGAGACTTGCCTGTCCGATGCCAGGGGGATGCGTCGGAGACATATACCTCCAGCAACTCCTGCTGAGGCATTCCATGAAGGGAATGCTTCGTTCCGTTCCATTGACTATTGATTCCATTTCGAATTCGTTTTGTGCTTACCAGCTCTGAAATGGGAATATCAATATTCGTGTCCTCTTCACCCTGATCTCTTCACCAGTGTTGTGCTGTAAAGCAAACGTATGTGGAGTTCGGGTGTGAACTTTGGTATAATTCGCACTCAGGTTTCCCGCTGGGAAAACCGGCATGAGTGCAAGCTGTGCTGTCGTTGTGCAGAAGACTGACAGCTATGCAACATAAGCTTCATCTGACGTGTGGAACAATGCATGTTCCAATTCTTCATTGCTTCGTAATGCACTATGTACGCTACCTGTGCTGTCTTTAGGCATGAAGCATATCACATTCTTTTATTGTAAACTTCCTGATTTCGGTAGTACATTCAGAAGACTATCAGGCCATAACATGCAGGAACATATGTCGGCCAATCGGCCCATCGAGTCTGCTCCGCCAGCCAATGAGATCATGGCTGATATGAAAAAGATGATCGTCACCTTCACTTTTCCAACGTCTCTTCGTAACCCTTGACGCTCTGTTTTCATTTAAAAACTGACTCTTTGACTTGAGCATACTATCTCTGCAGCCCTCTGTGGCAAATAATTCCTGAGTTGGAGAGTCTGTGAGAGAACACATTCTGCGTTCATACATCTTTATTTACAGACCCCTTACAGTAAGATTATATCCCTCTATTCTTATACTATCCCATAAGAGGAACACCTTGTCGGCACCTATCCTTTCCAGCACCCTATGAATCCTATTTCTCTCATTCAGGTTCCTTCTAGTTCATCTAAAATCCAAGCATAGTCTCAATCAACTCGACTACTCCCTATAGGAATTTCCCTCCATACCCAGTATCAATCTATTGACCCTTAATCTCACTGCCTTCAGTGCCACGATATATGCCCCTGGAAAGCTAACAGCTTGCATAGTTTTAACAAGACTTTCCTAACGTATTACTCTATTCTCTTTGAAATAAAGGCTAAAAGTAAATTGCCTTTACATTTATCGGCTGAATGTACGTGCTACCTTTTCGTGACTGTGCACGTGGACACACAACACCTTCTGTGCTGTCGCTTTTGGCAGGTTTTCTACACTAAATACGATTCATCGTCTTTAGTTTTCTGACCAAAGTGCATAACTTCACATTTTCTGACAATATATCCCATCTGTCAAGTTCACTTAACCTATCGGTACCCATTCCTGGAATATTTGTATAATTCTAAGCACTTTAGTTCCAGATTTTCTTGTTATTTCACAACATTTAAGAGGCATATGAATGGGCAAATGATGGGGACGGAATAGAAGGATACGGACCTTATCAGGACATTTTTGTTTCGTTCAGTTGTGGCATCATGATCGGCACAGGCTTGGAGGGCCGAAATTCCAGTTACTTTTAAACCTTTTTTTAATCTTTGTTTTTTTTTCATGTCATGTCCTCTGTGAATTTTGCAATAGAACATTCATGCCCCTCTTCTAAATGATCAGCACACATTGCAAATAGTTGCGACCACAGCACTGATCACCTTGCGCACAATTAGTTTGATGATAGCATCCTAAAAATGTCTCTCGAATCCCAACGCTTTGCTGATGACTATTGAGTCAAACCTTTATCCATGCTAATATCCTGATCCCAAAAACATGTGTTCTTCTCTTATTAAACAACATGTTGTGCAGAACTTTATCTTCTTTAATATTGCTGTTTCTTGAGCCAATGTTTGTGTTTTTGTAGAATTCTGCTGCATTTGTTGGTGGTAATTTCATATTTTGCTTTGAACTGAAGAAAATAACATACATACCTGCTCGGGAAAGTGTGTCTGGATACCAAACATGGAAGGAGAGATATGCTGTGCAAGCGTGAAATTTTCATACTGGGATGGGGACGGAAGATACATTTGCCACAAGAGCGGATCTGGGGATCTGTTCACATGATGGACAGAAATTTATTCGTGTATCCATCAATTGATTGTGGAGAGTGAGCTGATCCAATCCCAGGGGATTGATTTATAATCAACGAACTTCTGAATGATTGTTGTGGAGGGTTATGTGCTACTAACATTGTCCATGTGTAGTATCAGGTCTAATCCTGGGGAGTTCCTTTTCACAATGAGCCAAGTGTTCCAAAGCTCATAGTGTGTTACCAGAGTGCGGTGCATACCGGTCAACATGTCATCCCCAGAATTGAAGTGTTCAATTTCTTCTCTCTCCACAGATATTTTCAAACCTGTTGAGATTCTTCAGCATTTTCCGTTTTTGTTTCAGATTCCAATATTCCCTGTAATTTGTTTTTATTTTATCGTAGCCGTATGTGGTCGATTTTGAAGAGGTAATATGTTCAGGTGAGGATGTGATCCTCAGTGGGGACTGTTCCCGTGTTAATGTGAGGTTCAATTTGATGGGGTACAGGGGGAGGGGGTGCAGTTGACCCTGAAGGAAATATCTAATACTGATTGTCATTCTTGTCCTAATGAGGGCTTTCTTCAGGAAGAGAGCTCAAATTCCAAAGATTGGTGTCTAGAATGAGGTTCTCTGAAACCCGGGAATATGTTTCACTGCTGGAGGAGCGGAGAGGGGCAGGCTGATTGTGACGGAGGTCTGACGCTGATTGTGCAAGGGCACGTGATCCTCAATACTGGTCTAATTCTGAGAGTGCATTGTTCCTCGGCCAGTGGGTGGTTCTGCTTTGGGGAGGAGGACTGATCCTGGGAGAAGAATTATTTAACTATGTTGATCTGCACCAGAAAGATGAACATTTCTTGCAGTGCTCGGATCCATGGATTGGATATTATCTTTGGCCCCGACCTCTATGTGTCTGATAAAGGGACAGAAGCAAACACGGGAAACGGTAGAAGGCACCACCTGTCTGAATCTGCGCTGGAGGTTTGGGCAAAAGGACACATTTTGCCCTATCTGGGGAGGGTGGAAACCTGGAGACGATCGATTCCTCAGCATTGCATGTCATGGGAGTATTAGAAGAAAGGGTGATTTTCTTCCTGTGTAGAATGTGTCTGGACAGTGACAGTATGTCCTCACACCTTACCTTCACTATCGTTGCAAACGCTCTGACCACAGGACGCGGGTGATAATTATTTGAGAATGCAATAATCTGTGTGTGTGTGTTTCAACTACTCAAGTGTTCATTCCCATTCGGTGTCAATCTTTGACATTGGTGTGGCAGGGTTCGGGGCAGGTGCATGGCTCAACTGATACCAGTCGTGGGATTCTTCCTGTAAACTTTAGTGTCCGGTGCAGAAACGTGACGTATCAGTGGTAAATATGTCAAAAATATTAAATCATATATCCAGCCTCTCTAAAATAATTGAATTATCAACCAGCCTCCTCCTGTCAGCTTGATCCCCGAACCATCTGTATTAATCCTTAAAATGGAGTGGGAACAATGTACGAGGTCCAAACTTTAAAATTATAAACGTTGGTTCAAGCCCAATCCATCACAATTTTAATGAAAAGCAGCTTCCCATAGTGCCTGAGCCAGAAACGTAGAATCTGTTATCAGTAATAATGATGTTTTACGTCGTCTCTTTATTGCAGTTAACTTACTGACCATTCTGTTCCTGTCCCGGAAAAAGTGTGGCCTCTCCATCTGTACCACCCGTTACCTCCTCGCAATGACAACAGCAGATCTACTGGTGATTATCATTGTGGTTATACTTACCAACATCAATGAATATTATTGTCCGGTTAGTTTCCTGTACATCACCCCTGTGTGTAGTGTTAAGACTGTTCTGATGGGTGCAGCCACGGAATGCTCTGTTTGGTTCACTGTAATGTTTTCATTCGATCGATTTGTGGCCATTTGTTGCCGGAAGCTGAAAACAAAATATTCCACTGGGAAAATGGCGAATGTTATTCTTGTAATAACTGGCATTCTGCTGCTTTTAAAAAATGTGCCCTTCTACTTTAAAGAGGAACCTATATTCATATACAAGAATGTACCTTGGGGCTGTCAGACAAAGCTAAGCTCTTTTACTGATCGCATGTGGATTGGATTTCAATGGTTTGATAAGGTTGTGACTCCATTTCTCCCATTTGGTTTAATTCTATTGATTAATGCTCTAACAGTCAGACATATTTTAATCACAAGTAGAATCCGTAAGGGACTGATGGTTCAGAGCATGGATAGAAATAACAGTGATCCAGAGATGGAGAGCAGAAGAAAGTCGATGATTTTACTCTTCACTATATCTGGAACATTCATTCTCCTTTGGTCGGTCAATGTTGTACAATTTGTATATGTTAAGGTAATAGGGTTATTTTCCATCAGCGACTCTGCATATATATTACAAGCTGTAGGAGGTACGATGCTCAATTTAAATTGCTGCACAAACACATTTATTTATGTGGTCACTCTTTCCAAGTTCAGAGAGCAAATGAATTTGGTGTTGACATATCCTCTCAAATCAATTATACAAAGATTCAGCCAACTGGGCAAATTCACCAGATGACTGATAGATGACTCAGAGGATGCTCACCTTCATACGATCATTACGATCCATTTTTTGTCAAGCAGTAATCTTCTTCCCATCATAATGATAACCTTCAGCCATTCAAATATATTCATCCAGTGTGTAATATGTCACCTCAGCAAACCATGGAGCAGGACAATGTGATCTGCCAACTTGATGAATCAATCTGGCGCGGCACGGTAGCACAGTGGTTAGCACTGCTGCTTCACAGCTCCAGGGTCCCGGGTTCAATTCCCGGCTCGGGTCACTGTCTGTGTGGAGTTTGCACATTCTCCTCGTGTCTGCGTGGGTTTACTCCGGGTGCTCCGGTTTCCTCCCACAGTCCAAAGATGTGCGGGTTAGGTTGATTGGCCAGGTTAAAAATTGCCCCTTAGAGTCCTGGGATGCGTAGGTTGGAGGGATTAGCGGGCAAATATGTGGGGGGAGGGCCTGGGTGGGATTGTGGTCGGTGCAGACTCGATGGGCCGAATGGCCTCCTTCTGCACTGTAGGGTTTCTATGATTTCTATGAATCACGCATTCTAAGCAAATCAGTCGCCACATTCACAGCCTATTGACCATGCAGCTCATTGAGCGACTCAATGGAATTTGTCCGCCGTGTGAGAGGCATCTGTGCGCAGAAAATGCATCTTTAAGCCTTTGATTTAAGCTGACGAATACATCCATAATCCCTGACTGACGGTCCTCTTAGCCATTTAGTGGGTCTTTATAATTTAGTTAATTGATAAGTCAAAATGAGGCAATGTGGTTCATAGCTCACCAAGGCGCTGACAAAATAACGAGAGAGCTAGAGCTGTCGGACACTTGAAGACAGTTGAGAACGACGGCATTAGCCTGTCACGAGTTGGCAGTGATCATTCATGATCTGGGCCCTGGCAAATGTGCGCCAGGTGATCCCAGGGTGTGGCCACAATAATAAGACGGCAACGCATGCTACTAACTTTCAGTGAAAAGAAACCATGACCATGCAAAGGCTAATAATCACATAAGTTTAAAAATCACACAAACTGCTGTGGGAAATACCGCAGGTCTTGAGGGAAGCAGCCCCAGATAAGAATCAAGGATTATTCCCAGTTACAAGAGAGACTTTATTCACACAGTTTGCACATAAAAAATAATTGAATGATGAGCAGCTGCAGCTCATATGTGTCCATTATAGCAAGGAACAATGGAAATGAGAGGACAATATACGTTGATATCCAGTTAGGCAGACATGGTGAGTGAGATGCTCCGGCCTCCCAGCTGCGTGTTTCCCGCTGGCAAGGGTGATGTATTGTTTCCCAATGGCACGTTTCTCTGGTCTGGAAACTGTCAACTGGAAGGCCCATGGAAGTCACCTGTTGCCGGCTGGAAACCTGGAGCCAGGCAGGTGTTGCCAGCTGGAAAGGAGAATCCCGCTGGTGTGAACGGCTGGAGAATTCCGGCCACAGTTGTCATTGATTAATGATAGTGGGTCGATACTCCAGGCCTGCTACGCTGTTCTAGTAGTAATGATGAGGAGATGTGAAGACTGTTCTCTTCCTGTGGTGGAGCACTTCAGCAGTCACGGGCATTCGGCCTCCGATCTTCGGGTAAGCGTTCTCCAAGGCGGCCTTCACGACACACGACAGCGCAGAGTCGCTGAGCAGAAACTGATAGCCAGGTTCCGCACACATGAGGACGGCCGAAACCGGGATGTTGGCTTTATGTCCCACTGTCAGTAACCCTCACAGCTTGCCTACTGGACTTGCAGAATCTCACTGGATGTCCTGGCTGGAGACAATACACATCTCTTTAACCTGTGCTTAATGCTCCCTCCACTCAAATTGTCTGTTTCTTTAAGACCTGGTTCGCTGTAGAGATTCGCATTCTAATCAGAAGTCTGTAACTTGATTTTGTGTCTCTGTGCCCTGTTTGAGGAGCAGGTTTCCACTCCATCTGATGAAGGAGCAGCGCTCCGAAAGCTAATGGCATTTGCTACCAAATAAACCTGTTGGACTTTAACCTGGTGTTGTTAAAACTCTTACTGTTCTAGTAGGACAGCGGGCTGCGAGACATCACTGCGGGGCCTGAAGTCGGACTCACGACTGACATCATACAACTGTTCCCCATCAAAGGGGGCAAAGTGTGATCACGTCATTGGTGGGCACAGAGGCCGCTGAGCCCCCTTTCCCCCGTGGGCAGGGGCAAGGTGTACCACTAAGTCAGTGCCAGCCTGGAACTGCAAGCCTGGCACCCTGGCACTTCCACTGGGCACTCTGACAATGCCCAACTGGCACCACGCAACGGCAAGGGGGTGGAACCGGGGGGAGCGAGGCCTACTGGGGCTAATCGTAATGCAGGTCCAATCAGTGATGATGGTCATGAAGTGTGCTGTGCACTCTGCAATGGGATCGGTGCGGTTGGAAGAGAACAGGCGATCAACGCTGCATATTTAGCGGTTGATCTGGGCTGCACATGGGGGAAGGGCGTGGGGGTGGGGGGGGAATGGGCCTCTGCATGGGAGGTGTCAGGTAAGCCACTGATCGGGTGAGGCGTCGGGTTTGCCGGAGATTGATGGGTTGGGTTGGGAAACAATTGGTAGGCCAGCAAATGGGAGGTTGCCGATGGACGGGTCAGTGCCCATTTGCCGATTTCCAAACTGGCAAATCGTCACATGCATAGTCTCCTGCTTAGCACGCTGATTCCGTCTTCGCCACCGGGATGAGACTGCCTCCCACCATCCCCTCCCCTCCCACTGGCGTGATTCCCTCTGACCAAATCTACGGAACACAAAATGTGGGAGTCCCGAGAAAATAAATACGCCCAAAAAGATGGCAGGAAAACCTTGTGCACGTAGTTGATCTTGGGAGACGCCAGTACATTATAATTAAGTAGACGTGCACTATTTGCTATTGGACAATTATATCCAAGCCTAGTTAATCGTTGTAAATGGACATAAATAGCTTTTATACAAAAGCGCATCTCTGATTGGTTATATGTCGGTTACTTGTAATCGAATATGAAAGTTTATCTGTTTGTCTCAATTATGTCCCAAATCTCTGTCTGAACACTAGCTGGCATATTACAACGCTTGCTGTAGCTAAGTAAATAAAGGAGCCGATTGTAATCTTCGAAATACATTGACTGGCTACTTCAAAGTTATAAAGTTTATATGTAACAAGCTAAAAAGTTAAACATCGCCAGCAGATGAGCGACAGGTATGCCAATTGCGCTCCTTGGATAGAACATAACTGACGTTTGTTGACTATTTGCTTTTGATTGTACTATCGAAAGGATATTATTGAAAACCGGCAGCTTGTTTAAACAGTATAATCTGAACCTATTGTAGATCAGATGAAGGGAGTGCCTGGGGACGCTTCGAGATCAGTTGTAAAAAGCAGCGAGCGCACAGAATGGTCCAAAAGCCAAAGGACTGTGGGCAAAGACAACATCGGGTATGAAATGAAGGCGAAAGCTGAGGAGGAGACAGCTGAGAATGTGAAATCCGTGAAATAGGAAGGATATGCATGAATCCCTCAAGCTCATCCTGAAACATTGTATTTTAATTGGAAAGACGCAGAAACAGCAGTTGTCTACAACAGACAACCAGCTGCGCAGTGCAAATGCTGGAAGTCTTGCAAAGAAATCTGTGATAACTTATCTCAAGCTTCTACTTAGCTCCTTTTCAAGGATATGGGTATCGAGCTCCCTTCGCTGCAGTGCAAGTCACCGCAGTTGACTAAGAAACAATGAAAGGAATAGAGATATATTTTTTATTATTGAATCGGTGAAAGTTAAAATGGAAAAAGATGAGCATTTAGCTGCAAGAAATTCGCATTGTTTTAAAATTCAAAAGATTGAGTTGTAGGCTTGAACTGTAGGTAGAGAAGTTTTAAGGACGATGCAACTTTGAAGTTTGGCAGCGATCCAATCGGAATTTTCCAGTTTATAATTGCAGATTCTGGGAATCATTTAAATGTGGAAGTTATAAGTGTAGGCTGGAGGAATTAGGATTAAGTGTGAGAATTTTAGGGTGAGAATATTAAATCAGGCGTTGGATATTGGCTGAAAAAGTCTTTTAAAAATGTGAAGTTATAATAAAGATGAAGGGGGGGGGATCGTGTTTCTTATTTTGTAGTGCACTGTAGCTTTAAGAAGTTGAAAATAGAAAGGATTTTTTTATTTTATTTTACGAGCTGTGAGAACCAATGTGTTCTGTTTGGATTATCTGGACGGTCACAGATTTGCTTTGTCATTGCATGGCCGACATGTGTTAACAGTTTAACATTTCGGGGAGAATAGCCTAACGTTGAGTTTTAATTATAGTGGATTGGACAGTTAAATACAGAAGCACGAGAAGACTTAAATATTTTTTGTTGTTGTTTTAAACCACGTGTTATGCATCTCTGCTTATTCATACAGAATAGTCGCGGGTTTTATGTTCCAAGTTGCATTGTTTCCTGTCTGATATTGTGCTTTTAAATTTATCAATGTGGTTAATGGAGAAAAAGAAGGTCACAAGTCAGAGGAAGTTAAGGGTGGGTTGATCAGATGTGCAGAACAGCGGCAGATGTGATTGCATCCTCGAATGTGTGAGTTGGTGCGCTTTGGAAGATATAATAGACAAATAATATTTAATCAATGGAAGGACACGAGGAAGCTCATGGGAACAGATTGATCTTGGGGCACTGATTCAAAGATCCCTTAAGGCGACAGAGCAGCAGAAGATGATAGATAAGAAGGCATATGACACACTTGCTTCTATCTGTCGTGGGATAGTGTATAAGAACAACGATATAATGTTGAAGCTGTACAGCAAGTTAGGTAGACCACAGTTGGAGTATTTCGTGCAGAACTGGCCACGTCCACACAGGGAGGATGTGACTGCAATTGACAGGGAACGGAGGATATTCACCAGGATTCTGCATGGGATGGATCATGTGAGCCAGAAGGAGAGAATGTTTGGACTGTTTTCTTGAGAGGATGGAATGCTGAGGGAAGATATGAGTTGTAGTCTAACTGGATGAAGTTTTAATCATCAAGAGCTACAGCAGAGGAATATTTCGTCAGTTGGCGCAGGTATTTCTTTATTCTGAAGTTGGCGTCTGACTGAAAAGGGAAAATGTGTGTCCCAGGTCAACGAGGCAACGTGTCTGGCTACCGATTTAACAAAGATGGATTACGCACTTTTGAAGAGATGGTTCAGGCAATAAACGGGGTTCTGACCTCAAGGGACACGACGGAGTTGAAGTCTTTCCTAGATCTCATTAATTTCTTTGGCAACTTCAGAGTGAACATGGCGCCACTGCTGCGTTCCCGACAGCCCCCCCCTCCCCCCCCCCTCCCCCCCCCCGCCCACCCCTCTTAGCACGGTTAAAAAGAAAATCAGAAATGTTACATGGCAAATATTTCAACGGATCTCCTTTGCAAATGCCAGTTGCTTTCAACCAATATACTAAACCATTACGATCTCCTGAGACCTCTCTTTGTAACCAGCGGCGCCACCCCCATGGGATAAGAGAGGCATTATCGCGCGGCTGGGGATGATGGGAAAGACTGTCCAATCACGTACGAATCAGGAACCTGTTGAATGCACAGCGGAAGTATGCCCAGATCGAACAAATGGTTTGGCAATAGTCTTCGGGTTGACCAAGTTCCACCAGTATGTCCACAGTCAGCATTTCACCATAATAACCGACCAGAAACAAACCTCTGTAGTGTTTGTTCAAGGCAGACAAGATCATTTATCCTATCACATCAGCCCAGTTCCAGTGCAGGGCATTGATATTAGTTCCTCATGAATATAACACAGAACATCGTCCAGAGAGGCGTATATCCAAAATGGATGCCTTCAGATACCTGCCCCTACCCACCGGCCTACATTTGCTTCCGAATATGGATCAATCGTCATATATCTAAACTTTGTGGACACATTTCCAGCATTCACCACGCAAAACCAGGCATTGACCCAAAAGGATACTATATTAGCGTAATGATGCTACGCCCTCCTAATTTGTGGACCACAAGTGTGTTGGACAGAACATATTAAACTAATTTCTCTCTAAATATCAAGAGTTGAATGTAGAAAATGACATCATCTTTTGGGGAGCCCGGGTGGTTTCCCGCTTTCTGGCCAGTGATATAAACTTCAAGAATTGCATTATGGCTACCAATACATTCAGGGAGCTATGAAGACGCTTCTGGCTTTGCACGGTCAGTAATATTGAAAACCTGGCCAAGTGGTGCAAAACCTCTCAGAAAAACTCGAGGATCCCACCAGTCGCCTCCTTGCACCATTGGCAATGACTTGGAGACCTCGGTGCGAGCGCATGCAGAATTTCCAGGGCCATTCACGAGCTCCATGCTTCTAATTATCATCGACGCCCATTCAAAACGGACCATGGTGCACAGGGTGGCCTCTACTACCTCTTACAATGCCATAGAGAAAAACACGAACAATCTTCAGTTTGCATGCTTAACAGAAGTTTCTTGTGACGGACAGGGGAACCTCATTTACCAGTGGGATGGTACTAAGACCTTCATGAGTACAAATGGAGTGAGGCCCTAAAAAGAGGACAAATGGAGTGAGGCACAGCCACAAACCAAACAGATGGTCCACATTTTCCATAATTGCATGAAGAAACAAACCACAGTTTACCAAGAAGCATACCTCCCATGTTCCCATGTTCCCTTATATTCTATTGGACTGTCTCACATATAACGACGTGGATAGCCCCGGTGCAGCTATTCATTGGCCGGCGCCTTCAGACAAGATTTAGCCTGACGTCCCCAAATATCTCAGGCAACAAGAAACTTAAATAAGGCGGCATGGTAGTCAGAGGCTGGATGAAGACTTCAAACAAGGAGGTATCGTCCACGAGAGGAACTTCAATGACGGCTCACCATGGATAACCGTGTGTCTTACAATGTAAAAGGAAACAGGGAGATGGGCTTCAATAAGCACCTAGATGATTTCCGTCATAGGGAACCGTCCAAAGGGGCAATTGTTTCTGTGGACGCACCACAATTGGCGTCCTTCAGACAGGCCTGTGGATGGCAAAATGAACCTTCGAAAAACTCAAAAGCAAATAATCTGGTTGATGAAGATTCTGGTTCAAACATGAGGAGTGGTGGCGGACCAGAGTTGGCCACCAAAAATGAATGGGCTCTAGCGGAGATTCGTAGAAGAGGTGTTCTCCTGTGTTGTCGGTAAAATAATACCTGTGAGACTGTTAGTGAGTCAAAGTACAGTGGTTTATTTTCACAAGCATGCGGGAGAAGTCTGATTCCTAAAACGGTTCTCTCGACTTCTCGCCGAATACAGGTTAAGAGCGGATATTTATACATATATTTTCGCCCCTGATCACGTCCGCATTTTCTCATGATTATTGCTGCATTGGCGGTTCCATCCTTCGCGTAGTCTGTGTAATCGTAGCCATCTCAAAGCTGCGATTGTCTGTTCTGGCGCCTTTATGTGGCAGACATTTGTGGTTTGTTTGTCCAGCATACAAGATTATAAGTTGGCACAAACAAGTTAACTGAAGTACAGGGGCCTATATAACAATTTATATCAGTAAGGATAAATAGTATATAATGAATATATATGAATCTATTATTATACGATCTCAGAAGGTATGCATGTAAGCTCCACTGTGTTAAACAGAAGTACATAAAATAAAAGAACATAAAATAGATACTAGCTGGGTTAGCCACATTCCTGAACGCAATTAGCTGGGCAAATCATAAGCTTGTGTACAACAGCAGGGAGCTGCTTCTCTTATCTGTTTTTGGATACATGGAAACAAGTTCTTCAGACACGAAAACAAGTTCTACAATGCTTTTTTACAAATCTCGAAGTATTGCAAAGTTCATTAACCCGTTCCCGTCTTCACCCTGTCTGTTACATTCGCCCTCTACCCCCCCTCCCCCCCCCCACCCCACCGATAGGCAAAGAGATAAGAACATAAGGCCATACGACAAAAGAGCAGAATTAGGCCACACGGCCCTTCGAGTCTGCTCCACCATTCAATCATGGCTGATATTTTTCTCACCCCCATTCTCCTGCCTTTTGTCTAAAACCCCTGATCCCCTTATTGATCAACAATCTATCTATCTCTGTCTGCAATGTGCTCAATGACCTCTTCTGTGGAAAACAGTTTCGCGGGTCCACCACACACTGGCTAAAGGGATTTCTCCTCATCGCTGTTGTAAAGGATCTTTCCTTTAGCCTGAGGTTGTGCCATCTGGTTCTAGTTGTTCCTGCCAATGGAAACATCCTCTCCACGTCCACTCTATCCAGGCCTCGCATTATCCTGCATCTTTCTAAACTCCAATGAGTATAGACCCAGAGCCTTCAACCATTCCTCATATTACAAACCCTTTATTCCAGGGATCATTCTTGTAAAGATGGAGAAGGTCGAATCGCTATGGGATCGACAGGGACCACTCGGACACGCAGAGGGCGGAGGTATATGATATTCCCATGAGATCCATGGGAATCACTGATTGACATCCCTGCATGACTCGAAGATTATGAGTTCCCTGAATAACAGATATTGTCCACACCAGCTGGAACTCGTTACCTTTTATAAGCAGGCACACGACTGGACCGACTGAACTGCAGTTTCAGGCAGCGACTAGCGTGTGACCACGGCAGTAGTTTCAATTTGCATTCCTTTCCCGTCGGGTTTCCTGAATCATTACAGAGCTAAAAAGGTTTAAAACAAAACTGCCCATGTTTTCTTAAGAGCACAGGTTGTTTCGCTACAGACATCCGACATAAAGACAGCTAGTACACATACATACAGTCTCAGTAGTAGAACCTGATTACAAAATACCTCTACATTTATACCTGGGATGTAAACAATAAACCTTTACAGCAGAAGTCCTGTACAGTGTTCTGGGTGAGGAAACTTTGAGTGGTTGCATTCCAGGGCCAATAATGTTGAGGCTTTGATGTGTTCCAGTGGGCAGCAATAGCGGTTGAAGCCCCTTGAATTAATTTATCCTCGGATGGAGGGGACCTGCCGGAAATGGCCGCATTGTGTCCATCATGCATAATGCCATCAACAGATAATGTAAGGACAGGCCGAGGGGTGGAATTTTGCAGTTCTACCCACCGCATTGATCGTAGCGAACGGAAAACGGAACATGCAAAGCTCAGTTGACCGCAGGCGGGATTTTCTGGCCATGGGGCGAACGCGGCCAAATAGTTAACAGGATTTTGGATCGGATAGGGACAGATGGACAGACAAAATTGGAAATGCACATGAACAATTACGAGCTTAGAAGGCAGGAATTCACTCGAGCTGTGGGAACAGAATGAACCAGTTGACCATTCAGAGTCTGGAAAAAGACACGATGTCTCTGAGGGGAGGAACTATACCCTCAAATAATAGTGAATGAAATCAAAGCAAATACTTAAAACCATTCGTGACGACTCAAATCTGTGGATGTAAAATGGTACAAGAGATCATTAGATAACTTAACACAATTTCCGCTTTTGGAAAGAAAATAAAGCCATAACGTTGATTTTTTTAAAAAAACATCTGAGTAGTTAAACATCCCCAAACTAAGGTCTTCACTAACTTGGCTAAATTTATCCGATTCTTCGAATCACCTCAGAATTTTAAGGATATATTAGTGTGGTAGAATAAAGTGCTTTGATTCTCTATTGACCTGTGCTCGATGCAGGAGATCCCTCGTGACCGATTTAAGTTGTTCCGCCTTCTCATTTAACTCCTGGATATCCAAGGAATTTACCAGGGAGGTTCCTGTGGTTACCCCTGTGAGCACCTCACGAACTGTCCCTCTTTCTATCCTCTATCTCCGAACTCGAGAGGACCCCATGGCTGCGGCAGCCTGTCTCATAACAATTTTAGTTAACAAAACATATCTGCTTTTGGATTGTTCTGAACCGTATTCCAGCATTTGAATTGCAGAAATATTGATCAGAACCGGTACAATCTCATGTTTCATACAAAATTTCTCCTTCGTTTAAAAGTACAATCCCGTTCTCCCTTCCCTTAAAAACCATGGGACATGGCAATATTGCTGGAGAGGGAGTTGGAATGGGCGGTGGAGTAATAGGAGGGGAAAAACAAACATACAGGGACTGTCCCGCTGCATCCGTCTCCTCATAATATCCGCATACTCCGAGTCCCTTCTTGGGCAGCTGGGATGGGCCGAGCCCAGGTGCATATATAATTCCAAAAACACATCCATCCTTTTTCCTCACTTCCCTGTGGTCCACACAACCGGTGGTTCCATCGGTAGTATATCCGCATCCTTGCGCGGATAAACTTGTAACCAAGCATTAAAGTAAGTCCTATCTTTAGTCCAGCCTTTTCCTGCCGGAATGCAGATTCTGTCAGTGAATTTGTACAACGCTCCGTCGCCCTTGGGATATCGGCGCGCCAAGGACTGTTGCATTTGAAGAATCGGATCGACATCATTCAGGGGATGGTGTTTCTGAATAGACTCCCAGGACAATAAGTCCGCAAAGGTGATGTACCCATTTGCATTCCATGTCCTATGGGTTTTTAAAAAAGGAGCCTGGGGGACCATGCGTTAGAAATCGGTACTATTAATTTAACTCCTTCATTGCAAGCTGACACCCTGGGGATAAAAGGAGAGAATTCGATTTAGGTTAGGGAAGTCTTAACATTTCTATCTCTTCAGGTGGCGACGGCAAGCGGTACCTTGGTCAAGTCCATGATATTGCCCATTTAAAAATAACATACACTCCATATAAAAGAAAAGTAAATGTGAACGCCCAATTGCAATGTGTTGCAGAGCGCTAACCCACACCTGCTAATGTTTAGCATACCAGGTAGTTTCCCATATCTGGACCATGGTCGGTTCAGCCATTATCCTTTGGATTATAACTCTTCAGTTTTCGTATCAACACAAGCACTCGTCATAATGACGTCGTAGGGTCCGGTCCATTTGGGTGCAAACCTCACTTTTTCAGGGGCCACTCTCAATAATACTCAGTCCACCTGCTGAGCAAGCACAGCTGCCTGCATTCCATCATTTTCTCCACAGAAATTTGGAATTGTTTGGTGATGTCAAGTCATCCCAAAGCTGGTGCTGTCACAAAGCCTGCTTCAAATCTGAAAAAAAGCCTTTACTTCTGCATCTCCCCCCTCTATATTTTCCTGACTAACCTTTCCTCCCTATACCAAATCCTGTAAGGGCTTTACCACTTAGGCATAATCTTCCAAAAACCTCCTACAATAGCTAAAAAGTCTTCAATTCTTGTTTTACCACTTTTCTGGTTACAAAAAGCCTTTGAACAATCTTTTTTTTTCCAAATGCTATAATCTAATAACATCTTTGAAACAGAAATCAAACCTTTCATTTTAATCCCAGGCCATAACTTGCTTTGATTGTTCTTGTCTTAAATCACATCATTATTTTAAGGTAACTTGCTTACAGCAAATTTTCTGATGTCGGAATTATCCCAAACTAGAAAACAGTGTTGTGGGCTTTCAACTGCCCATTAGTGTCTATCTTATCTCTTTTTTCTTTCAAGGAAACTTTGCTCTTTCATCTATAGCTATCACCAAAACTGTGTTCGACTTCCTCGAATCCCTTTAAATGTCTCTCTTGTATACAATGAATCCCACTTTTGATTCTGTCCTCCTCTGTTTACTATCAGCTTCACTACAACATATCTTTTATGACCTGTTCATTTTCTTTTCTCATTTATTCCACTGAAGTATTTCCCTCATCTCTAATTATATTAATCTGTGAATTTGGTGTTATAGGCGGCTCTCCCTTTTAGCCCGTCTGGCATCAAATGCAGTTTTCAACCATCCCATATTCAAAATTTACAACAGGGTATGCTTTATGTTCAGAACTACTCCACCTGTTTTGTGGTTGATTCACTAACTTTGCATGTCCATGTAACACATTTTAATTAGAAAACATTATGGCAATAAAATAATTCCCATCCTTAAACACGCACTCCTATTCTACCGAATATAACTCCCTTTTCAGTTAGATTTTTTATTTTAATGTCTTAAAATTACTGCAAATCTTCGAACACAAAGATCCATCCTGTCTGGGACATAAGGGATTATTGCTCTGCTTGTTTCAGCAGGGGCGGAATAAGTTCACTCAGTTGGACATCATCACTTCAAACAATCTGGAATAATTATTTCCATTTATCTTTTCATTGTCAGTTCTATCAAAAATAAATTTTCGAATTTAACAAAAAGCCTGATCCAGATCAATCCAAAATAAGCTTTATTTTTATCACTTTTAAATATCCCTACTAGATTCAGACTTTTACACTTTCTTACAATCTCTCCAGTTTAAGCTCAAAATTTTCATGATTAATTATTTCTGCAGCTCTGCCTCTGGAACCAAGATGTGGAGATGCCGGCGTTGGACTGGGGTAAGCACAGTAAGAAGCCTCACAACACTAGTTTAAAATCGAACGGGTTTATTTGGCAGCACTAGCCTGAGATTCCGAAAGCCATTGCCGCCAAATAAACCTGTTGGACTTTAACTTGATGTTGTGAGACTTCTTAGGAAGCAGCCTGAGACTCTGAAAGCTAGTACTGCCAAATAAATCTGTAACCAACACAGGCAGATACAAAATCAAGTCAACTGTATGCTGAAATGTTTAATTCTCATTCCAACTTTTCAGATGTAATGTAATGCCATCTTGAAATTAATTTTCCTTTTCCAACGTGACAGAGCTCAACTCTCTGTTCGATTCCTACTCCTAAAAATGACCATGGCCACCAAGATAAAGGAACACTGACCCTGCCTCAATTGCTCTATCTTAACATTTCAACTGGGGGAAAGTAATTTATTCAACTCGTACACAGAGAAGCACTTCACTTTGATCTGCTATACCCTATTCCAACACATGATGCTCTAGATCGCACCATTGCACCCTCTCTCTCTCTCTTTGCCATACACAGTGTCGCTGCCTGCTTGTTTCTTTTAACCTTTTACTCCCCTCTTTTGTCGATGACGCTTCAGACCAACCAATTTAACCTGATTTGACCATGTTGTCAATAACTTTCTTATTTGACTCCACTCGGTGGCGGGTCAAGGAGTTCTGGCCCCCATTTGAGCTCGCTTTCTTCACTTGTCACGATTCGGTGGGACTAGAACCGTTGGAAATCTATTCTCAGAGGCCCGCGCTTACGTCAGCACTACTTGTAGTAGACACGTATTTTGGCTGATTTTTGGGTCACAAGTCAATTACTTATTCTAATGCAGTAAACGATGCCTGACACTGCCTACGTCTCTTGAAGAACTGCGCACCGCCTTTTGACTGCTGGCCACATCCTGTTCATACGTTCGGAATTCGTCAATCGCCGAGTGCCACCGTGTACCGGGATAAGTCTATACTTATATTGAGTAAATATACTCACCCGCTTCTCTGACGGTATTGGTCATGTGAGGAATCACAGTCACGGCGCCAAACTGATAGCGGGAGAGAATCTCGAAGAAATTACTCAACGCTCAGGTTTGGTACTCGCATCAAACGGTTTATTTTCTCGGGCGGGGAGATGTCTCCTGTTAAATCCCAGTGCCTCTTTCAGACGAACAACGGAAAATCATCCATTCTTGTACATTTTTCAGACATCTACACAGCCCATCATGGCTGGACCATATCCAATAATATTGATTACAGATTACATACATTAGTCACATTTCCAATGAAACAGGCATTACTGATGCATGAATAGCTCGTGGTCTCATGGTCACGAGTCATTAATGTTACCTTCCTTTCTCCCATCTGGAATCCTGGAGTTTACAATACTCCTTGTCCAGTGGGCCTCCTTATCATTTTCTATGAATGCCCTCCATAATCCTATGTGTCTGCTTTTAATCCGTTACCTTGGACAATAGACTGGTACCAGCCACCAGTAACTGTGGTCTATTATACATAAGCTTGTGATTAAGCCAGCTAATTGTGTGCAGGCATGTGGCTAAGCCAGCTAGTCTCCATTCTGTGGCATTTCAATGTTCTAACCTTCTATTAACATGGTGGAGCTTATATGCATGTCTTTTGTGATGGCATAACAATAAATGCATACACATTTATTGTCTACTATCTATTCCTACCAATATAAATTGTTATACAGACACCTAAACGAACGATATTATTCTCTCTGAACTTATTCTTTAAATCTCCCTTGAACAATAGATAATTAATTTGTCTGTAGAGAAAAAAAAACTGCTGGTATTGTGTGGGGGTCTGTTAAAAGAGGCACAAGTCACATTGAATAGGAACGCGGACCAACATTTTCGAATGCATGCGCAGACAGTTGTGTGATATTTGGTTGACAGGAAGTACGTTAAAAGTGGAACAATTCTTTCGATGGGGTCTTTAGCATGTTTTCTTAATTGCGAGCTCACATACGTTTTCCTGTATTCTGGACATATGATTATTACGAGGACATTATTTTGTTGGCTGCAGTTGGCGTTATTTTCTCTGGAGGCATTATCTGGTGATAGAAAAATACATAATTGTTTGGAGAGGCATATTTATTTCGGGGGCTAAAGTGGGCTCCCTCATTTTCTGTGTGCTTTGCAAGTTCCTATATTTCCTCCTAGGCATGTCATAGGCAAACTTGAGATTCTTGGTCCTTTATCTATGAGCTCATAAATAAGTGACTGGTGATCATATTCAAACACTTAAGGTCCCGAGGGTGAATAGTTGAATCCGTTTCCTACTTCTGCAAGAACATCGGGCGAGCCTGGCACTTTTCAACCTCGAGATGGTCAGATCTGCTTTCTGTCTTCCCAGAGAATGGCGAAGGCCGGGCCAATGAATATCATTGAGCTAAAATAGTTAAATAGTTTATTGCCTAACACGGAACTCAAAATATTATAGGGGGTGGGCAGGATGTAAATTTGGACAGAAACAGATCAGTCACGATCTGACGGAATACTGGGTCCGGCGTGAGTGGTCTACTCCTCATTCCAGTTGATTTGTTTTAAAGGAAATACATTGTTGCTTTATTATGTTGATTTCACTGTCGTCACCGAAACCAAAAGAAAAACGTGGGTTTTATTCTGAAACCAAGACCTGCAATTATATGACCGTCCGTTTGCATTCATTTATTTCCCGTCCCTCTCTGTCCTTGAGATGTCGCTCTTTCTTGGCCTTTTCAGAGAGCACTTAAGAGTCAACAAGATTGCTGAGCATGTGATTTCATTTGCGCCGGCAAAAAAAGATGGCAGATTTCTGTCTGTAAGTGTTGTCAATGAATCATTACTGTCAATTGGCAATGTTCCGTGGACATCATTGGACTTTATTTTTTGATATTTATTCCGTTCACTTCTCAACTTCTGCCGTGTTGGGAAATGAATCCTGTTTCCTCCTGAGATATGGCCTGGTTTTCTGTCATGACTAGTCAAGCGATAAATCCACAATGCCACACACTTCCCCACATTCGTGATTTGAAATATGTCTGCTCCCAGAACAAATATAAAACGTGACCCGTGATTGTAACTGTTTAATACATATGGTACCAATAATGTTTTAAACAGTTGATGTGAAATTTGGATGATCGAGTGGGTATGTCGAGTGAAATTACTGCAGAGAGAATGCTCTTGTTTTTGGTCAGTTTAGAAGTTAAAGTGTAGATGTGAAGTGTACCCCACTGTCTCCAGCAACTCAACTGAAGCTTTTGAACAGCATGTTGCTGTTTCCCTGTCTTTCTGCAAAGGACGCTCTTACTCTGCTCAGGTTCACCTCTCCATCTGTTTCTCCTCCATCTTTGGCTGCCGCCATGTTGGTCATTGCCACCGTGCCAAGATATTTTAATGCAAAAGTCGGAAGTAAGAAGCGAATCTTTTCAGAATCAAGAAGAACCTGAACGGCGGAGTTACGAAAATGTGGTTCATCAAGAAAAAATAAATAAAATGCAGCGTCGGTTCAAAGGATGGAGAAGGTACGCTCGTGGGGATTGTTTACCCTTTTCTATTTCCACACGGTGCATGAATGATTGAGGTTTTCGCAGCCACAAGTGAATGTGGGAACCTGGACCAGCATTGCGCCATCACTCACTGAGCCAATTTACTCAATATGTTTCCCCTATTTAATACCCTGTTATTATCCGTTCAGATGTAAATGAATTGATATCACCACAGGACTGAAATATCCCATTCATAGTATTGCCTTTCCTGTGCTGCCTCACTGCATGATTCAATTTCAAGGGGTTTGCAAGTTCAATTAACCTAAAGCGAATGGTTGTCATTGACTTCATTGGCTGCTTGGTTTGTTCCAAGGACAAAAAAACAGCAACTTGGGATGTCTCTTGCAGGGCCACAAGCTTCAGAGGTGCTTGTGACACCTTTCCATTGTGAGCCCTGGACAGAGAGCAGCAGACAGCTTTTCAAGAAATATGGCTTTACGAACCCTGCACTCACAGTGGTAAGCATGCAAACACTGAACCATAAAGCAGGGACTCACTGGAAAGCTGGAACTCTTACCCTGGCCTGCAAAACGTTCTGTTATCTATTACTTGCCCTCAGGGACAGGGTGAGAGGAGAGTCATTTCGAATCAGAATTTTTTAAAACTATTTTAGTGCTGGAATTTAATGGGGTGATTCGCTGGAAGGTTTGCCTTCTAAACACAAGTTACCTGCGGTTGATTTACAGATGGGAATGCATTGAAGTCCTCACGGTTTTCTGTGTGGAATAACAGATATCTGGGAACAAATTAAAGGCTGGAGTCTCGTCGAGGGCTTTTTTGTGGAAGGCGTATTGAAAAATAGATTACTGGGTCACAAACATCACAAAGATCTGGATGTCTTTCTGATTTCATCATACCTATAAAGTTGATGTTTCAGAATTGCACGTCATATTGTACATTGACTTTGATTTGACAAACACCAAGTCAAAACTTTTAACATCGTCATCAGAATCTAGATAATATCGTCATAAATCATGTTTTGTGTTTTTTTGCACTTTCGTTTCCGGATTCAACTTAGAAAACAGTGATTTAGCTTCACAGTCCAGTTACATTTTTGTTACTTGTCGGGATAGTTCAATATTCAAGCCCACTTTCCATGCTTCCAGGAGTTCAATTTTCTTTTTGATTTATCGGAATCAACTGTCTTTCGTGTTCATTAGCAGCCTATATATTTTGTTGTAAACGATTTTGCAGCTGTTTGAAGGATGTTAAGATGCTTCTTTGTTCCACACAAAGTGGTTCGTATTCTTCCTTTGTGTTTCATTTTTTGCGATTTTTTTCGTTTGTTGCAGCCCCTTTTCAAATGAGTTATTTTCAATTCGTTTTTTTACCATGTCAATCATTTCTTCTGGAATTTCATAGCTCCTTGTAGCACTGTACATTTTTTGCACAATAAATGAACGTTTTCAATACAGTTCATAATGCGCTATGAATGGTCTTGATTTAAGTGTTCACATGCCGTTATGTCCTTTACATCTTGTTCAGTATCACGAAGGATCACGTTTAAACCAATATCTCTAGTCATTGACGAGGAAAGATCAATCTGCAAATTCAGTGATTTTATGGGACAAATCTTAATTTCGAATTTTGTAGGTACTTCAGTTATTTTTCATTATGAATTGTTATCTTAGATACCTAGATACAACAGTAATAAAATGTGGATATGTATTTCTTCAAATGGATGACTAATGGACAAAAAAATGTTTCATTCATTGGATTGAATTAGAAAATGTGAAATTCCATAGCATCCATCATCTCAATCAAGTTCCTTTTCTGACAACGCTGCATGCGTTGGGAGAAAAGCTTGGGATCTTTGAAAGCTCACCAGTCTACCTTTTAACTAGAATCTCCAATTTTAAGTTGACTATTTAAATCACAGAAAGCCTACAGTGCCACTCGGCCACTCGGCCCATCGAGTCCGCACTGACAACAATCCCACCCAGGCCCCACCCCTGTCACCCCACATATTTGCCCCACTATTCCCTCTAACCTACACATCTTCCGTCATTGAGGGGCAATTTTGCATGGCCAATCAACCTAACCTCACATCTTTGGAGTGTGGGAGGAAAGCTGAGCACCAGGAGGACACCCACGCAGATGCAAACTCCACACAGACAGTGACCCGAGCCGGGAATCGAACCCAGGTCACTGGAGCTGTGCGGCAGTAGTGCTAACCACTGTAAACCGTGCCGCCCCAATTTAGTTGTTTCGCAACTTCTTCAAACGAAATACAGAATGCTTCCACATCCTTTGCATATTTAATTAGAAGATTTTGTACAAACGTAACCATTTCCCCACTAAATTCCCGTCTTTAACTGTTTTCCTCCTCAACATTTTCTCGTGCCTCTGCTCTAAACATCGGTTTTTCAGCTGAAATTCTCTCTCTCTCTCTCTTTTCTCATTCTCATTCTTCCTTTCTCAAACTTTGGTGTTTCGAATTCATTGTTTCATCGCAATTTCCCTTTGAAAAGCGGCACTTGTTTTAATTTAATTTTCCTGATTTTCAAGTTTCTAAATTTCCACGAGGCATCACTTTGGGCCTGAAATGCCGGTTCTTGCTTCTGGAGCGCCGGACATGAGCGTGGGACGTTCCGGAATTCCCGGTGCATGCGCATTTGCGCTCAAAGCGCACTTTTCAAGAACCTGCGCTGTGGGTGTTGATGGGCTACCGCTGCGTTGAGGCAGCACAGTATACCTTAACGAGACAGCGCGAACTTGTTCTGCTTGCCCGGATATTACGTCAGGTATTACGATAAGAGAAATACACTGTTTTCCTGTTCGACAACCAACGAACAACGAACCAGGAGATCTCTCTCCGAATAGTTTTGAGCTTGGGATGTTTTGAAGCACTTTAACTTAAGTGTTGTATTTTACGTTAATCCTTTCAAAACTCAGTAGTGAATTAGAAAAGTAATTCATTTTAATTTCCGTTGTGTGACCTTACAAGCCTCTGTAACGAAATACATGAGCAATTTAATAATGTAGTTCATGTTGATTCTTACAAACCTGAATTTAAAAATGCCCAAATAATTTGATCAGGTAGTTTATGCTGATGCTTACACATCTAAGTAACGATTTCAAAAACCTTAGAGAAGTTTAATGACTTAGTTGATGTATGCAAGTCTCCTGGAAGCTGATGTGAACTATCTCCCTGACAGTTATTTAGAATCCTGTCCAGACTGTAAATCTGGAGTCATGTCCCACAAGTATTGAGACCTCCAGCTATTCGCAATGAGTTTGACAATCACTCGTACGCTTTTGCGGCTTCAGTGAAGGTGCAGACATCATGACCGACGAGTCAGGCTACATGTTGGCCCGACGAGAAGGCAAATCAATTACCCACCCGTTAGAGTGTACAGGCAAAGGACATCATATGAAATGATATCAGGGGAGATGTGTGCCAGGAGACTGCAAGGAAACAATGGGATGCCTTTTTGAAATATTGACTGAAGACCTGAAACACAACTGTAACTGCCGCACTGCCATAACAGTGGAGATGAAAGTCACAACAGCAGTGAGGATTTTGGCATCTGTATCCTTTCAATATGGCATCAGTGGCATTTGTGACACTTCACAAAATGCCAAAGGTTCTAGTAGCGTGTTTTGTTATGCACAACTTTGTCCTCGAGCATGGACTGAGCATTCATCCAGAACTTCAAATGCCTTCGGAGATGGAGGAGCTGGATGAAGGCAATATGGAGCCTGATGGAGAAGCCGGAGCTACAGGTGACGCAAGGGCAATTCGAGATCGCCTGGCACTATTGCTTTTGGACAATGAACTTTTAAAATGTTTATTTCATATGTCCAAACAATCCCCTTCACTCTATTGCATCCATTCTTCCCTTCAAACCCTCCATTCCCCTGACAACCTTGTCTATAAAAGGAAGAAACGGTTATGTTAAAGAAGAAAAACAATATTGTCCATGGTGTTAAAGTTATAAAATATAGTTTAGTGCATCTTTTTTTAGGTTGAGGTAGTTACGTTAAGTTAAATATCAGCATGAATAAAGTTGTTTAATTATAACATTATTTTTGTCATTTGTTTAATATTTTTTATATTAAACTTGACAAAATTGTGCAAATTATTAAATTATTTATTCAAATATCAAAGTGCAACATTCAAATATGCGGATGCTAATTGAGTAATTGAAATAAACGAGGCGGAAATATCAACCGTAAAAGAATTGGAATAAACAACTCAAAATTGAATATTCATAAGAGGAGAGGAATGTTGAGGTACAGGTAGCAGTGTTGGAGGGAGAGGAGTGGGACCCTAATGCTTCCTGCGAATTCCTCAGGCCCTTCCCCGTCCACATGGCGTATCCCCCTGTATCCCTGATGGAGTCGGGTCCTGCCCAGCGGCAACTGTCTCTGAATGGGGTGGCCCGAGGCTGCAGCAGCAGGTGTCACCACTTCATTTATTAATTGCAGATGGAACTCATTTTCCTGTCTGAGTCGCTCATTCTGCTGCACTCAACTCTTGCACCAAACTCTGACTCAGCGGCTCATTCTGCTGCACGGAATTCTGCCTCAGCAATTCATTCCGCTACACCGAACTTTTTCTCAGCAGCTCACTCTGCTACGCTGAACACTGTCTCAGTAGCTCATTCTGCTGCAGCGAACTCTGTCTGAGAAACTCATTCTGCTGCAACGAAGTCTCATGGTCCTGTGTCAGTAGCTCTTTTGCACTTTGGAGCTCCTGGGAGACATCACTCAGGGCTCAAACTTGTCTCCTTCTTGTTTCAGCATAACCTTAGCCAACACGACTGGGAGCTCATACAGTTGATTAATAATCGTTTGCTAACTGCCATTGACTGTAAGAAGTTGAGGTTCACGAGGTGCTGAGGCTTCTCCAGCAACGAAGTCTCCTCACCTCCTGAAGGTTCTGGGTCTTCCTCCTCCATTACAACAGCCGTGTCATCACTGGCTTCCCCCTTCTGAGCACTTGACCACCCAGGACGTCAGTATCAATGTCAAAGAACTCATCAGGCTGCAAGGCATCCCCCTCGCCTGCTGTAGATTCAGTGCTGCACTGCTGTGATATACCAGCTTCTCCTACATCATCAGCAGATGGTGTGGCCTGACTGTCGGCCATGTTCCGCTGTGCTGTCACCCTGGCATCTGTGAAAATTGAAAAAAGTGCTATTATTTTTCCATCATAATAAGTCTTGTGTGTATATATATATATTTCTAGATATATTACCTTGACCAGACCCAACATCCCATAATCCGGAGATGGAGAAGTGCAGCAGATCCTGAGCAAGTTCCGCCTGTTGAGCGAGACGCTTAATGTCCGCCTCCAGGGCAATATGTGACCTTTTTGCCTTCAGAAAGAAATTGAAATGTCTTTTAAAATCTTGCTATCAACTTGTAGGTCAGTGACAGATGAAGCTAATTAGCTGTGGGGGCCAAATCCACAACCTGCAAGGTTTATAAGGAGACTGTACTCCTTACACAGCTTCAGATATCCCCAATGTTTTTCAATTTTACGACTCCGATGCAAATCTGGAAGAAGACAGAGCTATATACCATACCGAAAGCAGACTAGAATCCTGACTTTGAGAACGATTTTGTTTCGGTTCTAATTTTGCATCAAAAAATCCTGCACAACCCGGCTGAACACATCAAATCATTATGTTTCTTGTGACACTGATCCGCGGTCCTCGGCACTTCACTATCTGCATACACCAAGGTTCCAATTTCCTTCCAAACCATAGCTTAACTTTTCCTTGTTGGCTTTGATTTTCCTTTGCCCAAAATTTGAACTTTCATCTCTTCCACTTCATGTATTACGCTTTTCCAAATCATGGTCACAGAAATTCTGAGTTCTCTTTTTTTCCAGGAAACTTTTCAGTGGCCATATTCTAAATTAAAACACACAAACACTTACAAGCATGGTACGCATATTAAAAAAGTTACATAATAATAATTATACAATGCAGACTTAAGGTGACACGGTGCCACAGTGGTTAACAGTACTGCCTTACGGACCCGGGTTCAATTCTGGCCTTGGGTCACTGTCTGCGTGGAGTTTGCACGTTCTCCCCGTGTCTGTGTGGGTTTCCTCCGAATACTCCAGTTTCCTCCGACACACCAAAAGTGTGCGATTTAGCTTAATTGGCCATGCAAAATTGCCACTCACTGTCAGGGGATTAGCAACATAAATTCATGAGGTTCCAGGGATAGGGCCTGGGTGGGATTGTTGTAGATGCAGTGGTAATGGCCTGCACTGTCCAGATTCTACAGACGGGATGTTCACGCCGTGTTTGGCCCAAAACTGGAAAATCCCGCCTGAGGTCTACAGACCTCTCCATGGTCCAACGTTACGTTTCCCATGGCGGTGGGTGGGAAAATTCACCCATTCTATGACTTTAACTCGTAGTTTCACAAATTTATAAGAAATGAAACAATTGTTTATTTATACAATTTTAATAATACTCACGTTCAATAATTAAAATGAATTTGAAAATTACAATTTGAGTGAACCATTAAGTATTAAATACTTCAAAACAGCAAAATCAATGAAATACAAAAACAAACACATCCCAGGAGGACCCAATTTCAATGCAAAACTGCCTTTTGGAACCCGGAGCTCAATGGGCATCCCCAAGATCGCCGTGTCGTTTGCAATCTCTTGTGACGCGATAAGGGCTGGTGAGATGGCTTCGCTGTGGGTCCGAGGCTGCTGCAGTCATAGGTAGCTTCAGCGAAAGAGCTAACGAAATGTAAACATGCAATTGTTTTCTTCTCGTGCTGGCGCTCCATGCCGTTGACAAGGTCCCACATGGTAGGTGGGACATCAGGTTAAATCCCACTGGATCCAGGGTGAGGTAGCCAAATGAATACAAACTTCACTGATGACAGAAGACAGGGTGGTCATAGTGGGCTGTTTTTCAAACTGGAGGCCTGTGACAAGCGATGTGCCTCAGGGATTTGTGCTGGGTCCACTGTTATTTATCATTTATGTTAATGATTTGGATGAGAATATAGGAGGCACAGTTCGGGAATTTGCAGATGACACCAAGATTGGTGGCATAGTGGACAGTGTAAAAGGTTATCTCGGATTGCAATGTGATCTTCATCAATTGGGCCAGTGGGCTGACAAATGGCAAATGGAGATAAATTTAGATAAATGCGAGGTGGCTGTTTGAACTAGGGCAGGACTTATTCAGTTAATGTTAATGCAACATTAACATGCAGTTAATAACTTTAACTTATTCAGTTAATGTTAATGCAAACCAATTACCATATTTATTTTTAACAGGGAGCGGCACGGTAGCACAGTGGTTAGCACTGCTGCTTCACAGCTCCAGGGACCTGGGTTCGATTCCCGGCTTGGGTCACTGTCTGTATGGAGTTTGCACATTCTCCTCGTGTCTGCGTGGGTTTCCTCCGGGTGCTCCGGTTTCCTCCCACAGTCCAAAGATGTGCGGGTTTGGTTGATTGGCCATGTTAAAATTGCCCCTTAGTGTTCTGGGTTGCGTGGATTAGAGGGATTAGTGGGTAAAATATGTAGGGCCTGGTTGGGATTGTGGTCGTTGCAGACTCTATGGGCCGAATGGCCTCATTCTGTACTGTAGGGTTTCTATGATTCTATGATTTCTATGATTAATGGTAAGGTGTTTGGGAGAGTTATAGGAGAAAGAGAGCTAGAGTTTCATAGCTCCTTGAAAGTGGTGTGACAGGTGGACAGACTGGTGAAGAAGGCATTTGGCATGCTTGGTTTCATTACTCAGAACATTGAATGCAGGAGTTGGGACGTCTTGTTGAAGTTGTACAAGAAATTGATCAGGCCACACGTGGAATACTGTGTACAGGTCTGGTCATCCTGTTAGCGATAGAATATTATTAAACTTGAAAGGGTGCAGAACAAATGCTGGGATGCTACTGGGACATAATGGTTTGAGTTATAAGGGGAGGCTGGATAGACTGGCACTTTTCCCCTGGAGCGTAAAAGGCTGAGGGGAGATCTTATGGAGGTCTATACAATAATGAGGGGCATTGATCAGCCAGATAGTCAATATCTTTTCTCAAATGTTGGGAAGTCTAAAACTAGAGGGCATATGTTTAATGTGAGAGGGAAAAGATACAAAAGGCTCCAGAGGGGCAATTTTGTCGCACAGAGGGTGGTGAGTGTCTGGGACAATCTGTCAGAGGTAGTGATAGAGGCGGGTATAATTTTGTATTTGTAAAAAAAAACATTTAGACAGTTGCTTGGGTACAATGGGTATCGAGGGATGTGGGCCAAAGGCGGGCCATTGGGACTAGCTTAATGGTAGAAACTGAGCGGCATTAAAAGTTGGGTTGAAGGGCCTGTTTCCATGCTGTAAACCGCTGCGACTCTATGACTCTATTGCAATTTTACACGGCCTTGTTGAGATCACAACTGCAGTACTACGTGCAGCTTTGGTCTCCCTACCTAGGAAATGATATACTTGCCACTGAGAGACTGCATCAATGGTTCACTAGTCTGCTGCTAGGTTTGACGGAATTGTCCTGTCAGGGGAGATTGTTTCGACTGTGTCTTTGTTCACACTAGTTCAGAGAGGTGAGAAGAGATTTAATTGATTGTACTGGACAGACTAGATGCAGGGTGGATGTTTTCCCTGGTTATGGAAACTAGTTCCAGGCCACTAAATATCAGGATATGGGACTGAACATTTCGGATGAGAAAAGAAAATCACTCGTAGGGTAGTGATCCATTGGAATTCTGTACCACAAAGGGCTGTGGAGGCCATATCAATTAATGCATATAGGAAAAATATAGTTATTTATTTAGATTTTAATTTCACCTAGGTACCTGAGGGCTGAGGCATATATGGCACTGAGATCGACAGTCAACCATGAATCATATTGAGTGGCAGCGCAGGCTCGAAGTGCCGAAGACCTATTCCAAGGTTCTATATTTCTCTCTCATTCTTGACTATGTTCCATAGTGACCACAGCCACTTCTCCATATGCAAATCGTGAAATTTGAGTCACTGCAGCTGGAGACACTCCCTAAACAGATGGTCCCACTTGCCTCCAGAAGTGTCACTGACTTGATAAATGACATGGAAGGTGCTTTTGAAGTGACAGAGCTACCTGCTATGAGTTTCCCTTGAATTACTGCCCATAGTGTGTTTGTGTCACTATGAGCATAAGGTTACATTTAACTTTGCACCTAAATTAATATTTCAATAAACAGTAGGTAAGTGTGAGGTGTCGCATTTTGGTAGCTCGAACCACGGCAGGTCTTACCCTATTAATGATAGGTCGTTGGGGAGAGTTAAAGAACACAGAAATCTAGGGGTGCAGGTCCATAGCTCCTTGAAAGTGGCGTCACCGGTGCATAGATTGGTGAAGAAGGTATTCAGCATGCCTGGTTTCATTGGTCGGAACATTGAATATAGGAGTTGGGATGTCTTGTTGAAGTTTGTGCAAGACATTACTCAGGCTACATTTGGAACACTGTGTACAGTTCTGGTCACCCTATTATAGAAAGAATATTATTAAACTCGAAAGAGAGCAGAAAAAAATAATAGATGCTACCGGGATTTGATCGTTTGATTTATAAGGAGAGGCTCGATAGACTTTGATGTTTTCCCCCTGGAGCGTAGAAGGCTCAGGGGTGATCTCATAGAGGTCTGTACAATAATGATGGGAATAGATCAGCTAGATAGTCAACATCTTTTCTGAAAGGTAGGTGAGTTTAAAGCTAGAGGGCATAGGATTAAAGTGAGAGGAGAGAGATACAAACGGGTCCAGAGGGGCATTTTGTCATACAGAGGGTGGTGGATGTCTGGAACAAACTGACGGAGGTAGTGATAGTGGCAGGTAAAATTTTGCATTAAAAAAAAGAATTCGACGCTAGCATGGGCAAACTGGGTATAGAGGGCTTTGGGCCAAATGCGGGCAAGTGGGACTAGTCTAATGGTGAAAACTGGGCAGCATGGACAAGTTGGATCGAAGGGTCTGTTTCCATGCTGTAAACCGCTGCGACTCTCTGACTCTATTGCAGTTTTACAGGGCCCTCTGGAGATTACAACTGCAATACTACATGCAGCTCTGGCCTCCCTCCCCAAGAAATAATATACTTGCCATTGAGGGACTGCAGGAAAGGTTCACTCGGCTGCTACTGGGTTTGGCGGGATTATCCTGTGAAGAGAGATGGGTTCGACTGTGTCTGTCTTCACGCTCGTTCAGAAAGGTGAGAAGAGGTTTCATTGAATGTATGGTCCGACTAGATCCAGGCCACACAGTATCAGGATATGGGTTACAACATTTCGGATTGAGATGAAAAAATAAAATCACTCAGAAGGTAATGATCCATTGGAGTTCTGTACCACAGAGAGTTGCGGAGGCCACATCAGTTAATGCATACAAGGAAAAGATAGTTCTTTATTTAGATTTTAATTTCACCGAGTTACATGAGGGCAGAGGAATAAAAGGCTTTGAGATCGACGATACAGAATGAATCATATGCAATGGCACAGCAGGCTCAAAGTGCCAAATGACTTACTCCATGTTTCTATAATTCTCTCTCATTCTTATCTATATTCCATCGTGACTCCAGCTACTTCTCCATCTGCACAACTTGGACTTTGAGTTACTGCAGCTGGAGACACTTGCTAAACAGATGCTCTCTGTGCCCCTGACTTGACAAAGACATGGTAGGTGTTTTTGAAGTGAAAAGCCATCCTGCTATGACTTTCCCTTCAATTACTGCCTGTGATGCGTTTGTGTGACGATGAGCGTTACGTTACATTTATGCTTCGCGCAGAAATTAGTGCTTCAATTAGCAGGTAAGTTTAGTATTCGGATTACTGTTAGGCATAGTTTGTGATAGAATTAGCGTTAGGTTTATGGTTGAGTCTGGAGTATGGTTTGGACCTTCATTCCTTTTTTGGGATTATTTTTATGTTTGCACTGAGATGCAGGGTTCAATTTCGTTTCAGTGTTAGTGTTTGCGTTCCATTAGGTTTCTGGTGAAGATTAGTATTTGAGTTAATGAGCTATGTTTAGGATTGGATTCATGGTTACAGTGGAACTTCGTCATCAGCGATGGTTCAGATCATAAAGTGTGAATTTCAGCTCTGGTAATTGCGTTGCCATTTACTTGTGGTTCGTCTGCCTTTTCCAATTGGGAACAGAAGTTACACGAAGGATAACAGTGGATTTAGTGTTAAGCTTAGGTTCAGTTTTGCGTTTGGGTTTTGTTTACGTTTCAGTTACACTTTGGGTGAGAATATATTTATGGCAGATAATAAGAAAGAGAAAGACAATTAGGGACGGAAAGGAGAGAGAGGGACAGAGAAAGAGAGGGCGGGAGAGAGAGAGACAGAAACAGACAGAAAGAGAGAGAGGGGCAGAAACAGAAAGAGTGAGAGACAGAGAGAGAGACAGAAAGAGAGAGAGAGATAGTTAAGGAAAGAGAGAGAGAGAGAGGGAGATCTATAGATCCAAATTCTACATGGAGTTCAGGAAAAAGAAGGGACATCCTTAATACTTGGGCAATGTTGAATTCGGGCCTGGTAAAGAGGGTATAATCAGCAGTTCACATACCATAGAATCATAGAAACCATACTGTGCAGAAAGAGGCCATTTGGTCCATCGAGTCTGCGCCGACCACAATCCTACCCACGCCCTACCCCCATATCCCTACATATTTACCCGCAAATCCCTCTAACCTACACATCTCAGGACACTAAGGAGCAATTTTAGCATGGCCAATCAACCTAACCCGCAAATCATTGTGGTTTTTGAGACAGATGGAGTGGGTGCAATACAGGTTTGTGGATTGTTTAAAAAAGGATGCATTATATGACTGGGCGCCAAATCTGATCAGGCAAAGGTTAACCCGCGCTTGATCAGACTAATCTTGATTTCACAGAGGTAGAGTTGGCTGACATGATGGAAGTGGAAATTGTCCACTTACTGATTTCAAGGTTTTGCGATGAAATGGGCTGGGAGTGCAACGAGAGTTCTCTTTGCAGGTGATACCTTAGTTTGAATCATTAAATAAAAAGACAGGAGGAAACTCTCTCAACTAGTGGAGAAGTGGAGAATGAAGAAGGTGTAGTTAAATATTCCAAGGAGTAGGGACAGGAGGGGAACGAATAATGAGGAGCACTTACCCTTAGCCTTCGGCACGAAGGATGTAACTTCCAACTGTGATAAGAACCGGTCTGGCATTGTGGTAAGGCAACAATCTGATGAGCGAGACTCAAAGGCAAAGTTCAGGGAAGCACAGGAACCAACTTCGAAGGAGAGAAGATGCACAAAGACTCTGGAGATGGAAGTGGCGATGAGGTGGGACGATAGTTTGCAAGGTCAAAGGTGACCTATTTGTGTATGCGACTGCAAAATTGTGTGAGATATAAAAAAATAAACCCGAGGAGAGAGGACATTAGCTGATATTGCACAATGAAAGGTAATCAGCCCATCCATTCCAGTTGCCATCCATTTGAGGCGTTGGTCAGCCCTGCAGTATTCCCTCTCCCTGGTCCATTTCTCCTCGCTTAAGTATTCTGGTTGGGTTTGTTCGCACTGAAAACCAAGCTTCCAATAATTGTATGCCTTGGAGGGAGCAGAGGGAAGAAAGTGAGAGGGAAGAAGGGAGTGAGAGCGAGAGAGAGAGAGAGATAAAGAGCGACTGCACTGACCATGAGGAAGGAGTGGACGAGAAACAGACGTAAATTAAGTGTGTCAAAGAAAATGTAATACTCAGGCAGATGTGCTATTTTAGATAATTGCCGATGATCTTTCTGAGCAGGTGTAAGAGAATGAGATTTGGACGAATGGATGTGGATGAGACACTGTGGATGATTTTATTTCATATCCTGCATAATGAAGAAGAGCGATCACAATCCTAATATTCCCTTCTATCCCACCAATCGCAGCCAGCCTCCTCTCCACTTTTCTGACCACTGCTTGCATTTGGCGAACCATTTCGATTGATTGTTTCAGTTAATTGATGGAGAATGGTGGGTAAATATACAAAAGATGAACTGATAACACTGGGAGTCATAACGGAAATTTTTGCAGATATTTTGTTTCTTAATCCGATGTATATTTAATCTATACATAATTCTCATCACACTTTTTAAATGCCCTCTGAAATTGGCCCGAATCATCCGAAATAATTGTGTTCACAAAACAATTTATATTTTGCAGCAAACTGAAAACGTTTCCAAATCTAAATTCTGAACACCTGAAATGTATGGATTTGTTCCTGCAATTTTATCAAATAAGAATGATATCCCAGCCTGCTTCTTTCTTTCTCTCCATTACAATAATCATTCTGAACCTAATTTGGCAGTTTTCACATTTCACCATCTGCGATTCAATTGAGTGAAAGGCCCCACAGCTCCTTAAGAAAACTGAGGCCATGTAATTTTCCATTTCTGCGCCCATCTATCGGCTCAAATGCGCTCTAATGCTTGAATCTGACAGTCACGTGTCTTGGTTGATGTAAGTTTCGTTCACTGGCTTCAGCTTTTTTGGAAACATCAACAAAAACAGTAGCAAAAAGCAATGCTTTTCTGTTTCACGCTTTATCTTTTACTCTGGTCATCTTTCTATATCTTCTGCACATGCTATCGACAACTATTTCAACTCATGTCTATGGAACTTCCATTGGCCAAACATTAAAACATCAAAGACACTATCAATTCTAACCTGCTAAGTTCCTCCGAGACAGTATAGAATCCGATCTAGTTTCACCACTAACTCAGTGAAAATCCATTGGATGATTGTCAAAGCATTGGATTCCTCTGTAGGAGGGGCATTATCGTGTGTTATGTTTTTGTAAATTTAGAAATAATTGTGAAGGGATATTTCACCATATTTTTTATCTGTGTTCTGAATTTAGTCTGTGTCACGGCATAAATACATGTGTTTGTGCAGCAACTTAGGAGCTGCAGCATAAATCCGATGTGCAGTACATAATATGGGATGTAAACACGTATATGTCCTAAATAATAAATGCGATACAATATAAAATAAATCGTATATACTGCCCAAAACAGGATAAAATTACCAGAAATAGAAAAGAGTAAAATTATCATTTCCTTCTGCTCTCCATCTCTGGGTCTCGGGGGCCGTCCGTATGACTCTGATGGCAAAGTCTCCTTCTTGCTCTGTTGGCAGCTAAAATGCATCTGATGGTTAACACATTGAGAAGTAGAATGAGAAAAAATGTCAACCCGGGCGTGAGAAGATAATGGATTACCTCGATTGTTGACCATATTATTGAATAGATGACATATCGATAGGCATGACAAAACCAGGGACTGTAATTGAATGCATATTCATCCAATAACATGAAGTACCAGAATATATTTTTCAAACAGCTCAGCACAGTGACTGTTCCCAGAATCACTGCAGCATTTCTCTCAGTGCAATAGGTGGTTTTCAGCTTGGGGCAGCAAATGGCAACATATCGATCAAAGGTGAATGTGACAGTGAACTAGACGGAACAATCAGTTGCTGCATAAAGCAACACGGCGTGGATGTTACACACGGGAATGGATGACAAGAAAAAGAACTCTCTCCAATACAGCATCGGTATATGCCTCCATATCAGATCCAGGATGACAACCAATAGATCGGCTGTTGCCATTGCGACAAGATAGCGAGAGACACTTTTGGAAAGGCCACATTTACCACGAGATAGAATCACAATTGTGATTAAGTTAACTGAGAGATTGGACAAAAACAGCAATAATACATATTAGTATATTTAAAAAAACTGATACATTGATGAAGGTTCAGTTGAATGTATTACTATCACACTCATGCAATTATTGAATTGAATCAGTGTCTTATCTTGGTAAACGTCCTATTGCTGAAAACGTGTGGATTTATCCAATGGGACATTTACCAACATAAGGTACGGATTCAATTCAAATCCAAATCATGCCAAAGTGTATAGGCTGCAGGAGGAAATTGACAAATATATGTGCTTCTGCCAAGAATGAGGGTATGAAATTCCATTGTCGAGTTGCATTAGATAAATATTTAGAATATATACAGCGAAATAGTACTGCTGAGCTAACCTAACATTTCTCCATGCCTCCTCAATTGCATAGTTCGATGTTACAGCAAAGATTAAAGGCCATTTGAAAGAAACTTAATTTGAAGGATCTAAAACCTACCGCAGTGATCGTGTGGAAATGATTACGTTGGACTCGGGTATGCACAGTAAGAAGTCTCACAACACCAGATTAAAGTCCAACAGGTTTATTTCGAATCTTGAGCATTCTAAGCGCTGCTCAATCATCAAGTGAGTGGCGGTAGATTCACAAACACTGCATATCTAGGCAAAGACACAATTGCAAGATGATTACAACTGGGAATGCGAAGAATGGTTGGAATGCGAGTTTTTACAGGTAATAATCATCACAGTGAGAACACCACCTCCCAGGTACACGGTACACACTCATACAACGTAACCAACATTGTCCACCTCATACGCTGCAGAAAAGGATCACCAGAAGCGTGGTACATCAGCGAAAACATGCAGATGAATGGAAGCCACGCGACAATCGCCAGTCTGGGAACGCTTCAGTATTCAAGGAATTCGGCCTCTGGTCTTTGGGTAAACATCATCCAAAGCGGCGTTCAAGACACACAACAAAGCAGAATTGCCGAGCAGAAACTGATAGACAAGTTCTGCATGCGTAGGCATGGCCTCAGCCGGGATCTTTGGTTCATGCAACACTGCATGTAACCCCACCATTCCGAGTTTGCAATATCCTACCAACTGTTCTGGCTTGAAGCAATTTACACCTTTTTAACTTATGATTATCCCTCTCTCCATTCACACTGCTTGTACCTGGAAAGAACTGAATACATGTGAAGACTCACATTCCAGCAGTTCTTCACATTCCAATCTGCAATTATCTTGCAATTGTGTCTTTCCCTGCGTATGCCGTGTTTGTAAACTTACTTACACTCACCTGATGAACGAAACGCGTTCCGAAAGCTCGTGATTCCACATCAACTTCCTGGACTTGAACATTGTGAGACTTCTTACTGTTCCCTCAGTGACGCAGCTTAGGGGAAGCACATTCCAACTTATAGAAAACGTTTTGGATTAATATGAGGATGTTAGTATAGGTTCCTAATGTTCATGGTTACCAGCCATTTTCATTTTGTGTACAGTCAAATATTGTTCCAATTATTTAGGAAGCATCCCTTGCACAGTGCTGTATACACAATGTTATTGCACGAGGTATCTTTTAAATTTCTTTTTTTTCTTGTAATTGTTTTCATGGCATCCATGTATGCAATTTCTTATAAGTCTGAATAGTTAGTTTAACATTAGCTTCCATTTCCTGCGCTGCTGCAATATAAACAGTTATTTGAGAACTACATGCCAGTGAGCCTCACATCTGTGGTGGGTAAATTGTTGGAAGGTATTTTGAGAGACAGGATCTACAGGCATTTAGAGATGCAAGGACTGATTAGCGAAAGTCAGCATGGTTTTGTGAGTGGAAAATCATGTCTCACAAATGTAATTGAGTTTTTTGAAGGGGCAGCCTAGAAGGTAGATGAGGGCTGTGCAGTTGATGTTGTCTACATGGACTTTAGCAAGGCATTTGAAAACGTACCGCATGGTACGTTGTTGCATGACGTTAAATTTTACGGGATCCAGGTATCATAAATGGATACAAAATTGGCTTCTTGACAGAAGCCAGAGGTTGGTTGTAGAGAGTTGTTTTTCAAACCGGAGTCCTGTGACCAGTGGTGTGCCTCAGGGATCAGTGCTGGGCCCACTGTTATTTGTCATTTATATTAATGATTTAATGAGAATATAGGAGGTATGGTTAGTAAGTTTGCGGATGACACCAAGATTGGTTGCATGGTGGACAGTGAAGAAAGTTGTCTCCAATTTCAACGGGATCTTGATCAATTGGGCCAGTGGGCTGACAAATGGCAGATGGAGTTTAATTGAGGCAAATGCGAGGTGATGCATTTTGGTAGATTGTACCAGGGCAGGACTTACTCAGTTAATGGTAGGGCGTTGGGGAGAGTTACAGAACATGAGATCTAGGGGTACATGTTCATAGCTCCTTGAAAGTGGAGTCACAGGTGGACAGAGTGGTGAAGAAGGCATTCAGCATGCTTGGTTTCATCGGTCAGAACATTGAATACAGGAATTGGAACGTTTTGTTAAAGTTGTATAAAACATTGGTAAGGCCACACTTGGAATGCTGTGTGCAATTCTGGACACCCTATTATAGAAAGGATATTATTAAACTAGAAAGAGCGCAGAAACGATTTACTAGGATGCTACCGGGACTTGATGGATTGAGTTATAAGGAGAGGCTGAATAGACTGGGACTATTATCTCTGGAGCGTAGGAGGCTGAGGGGTGACCTTATAGAGGTCTATAAAATAATGAGGTGCATAGACAACTTAGATAGTCAATATCTTTTCCCAAAGGTAGGGAAGTCTAAAACTAGAGGGCAAAGGTTTAAAGTGAGAGGGAGAGATACAAAAGTGTCCAGAGGGCCAGTTTTTTCACACAGAGGGTGGTGAGTGTCTGGAACAAGCTGGCAGAGGGAGCAGTAGAGGCGGGTACAATTTTATCTTTTAAAAAGCATTTAGATAGTTATATAGGTACGATGGGTAGAGTGGGATATGGGCCAAATGCGGGCAATTGGGATTAGCTTGGGGGTTTTAAAAAATAAATAGTGGCATGGACAAGTTGGGCTGAAGGGCCTGTTTCCATGCTGTAAACCTCTATGACTCTATGACCCTATGCTTCTAGAATTTTCTCTTGTTATTTCAGACCCACAGTATCGTGGAATTCGGTTGATCAATGATATTTTCATTGTGTAAATCATCCTCAGTTCCAACTGTTGATAATTATCCAATGACTCTTCGCCAATGGGTGAGTTGACACCGATCAGTCTACCAATCGATTGTCCATGACAGAGCTTTGCAAAGGGGAGATTGACCCTGAATCCCTTGCCCAATTATTATGAATTTCAACTCGTGTTCATTTGACGAAGCGACTCAGGTCAAAACTGTGAACAATAACCTATTACTAACTGTGTCAGTGGAGGAATCCCAATGAATTCCTGCTCCTAAACATTTCACGAAGACGAGGAAGTAGGGCGCAAATCTGCTCTTGATCATACCGAGTGACGCTTGATGAGCATGGAACGCTTGTTCTTCAAACTCACATTGCACTATTTCTCCCTGTTTGGACTGGGGAGTGAGGCCAGATTCCAGTTATTCTAATCACGTCGCCATCCACGGTTAGAATGGGGAAAAAGCATCTTTAGGCTTTGCGGACACACTGTCAAGTTCAGAGGCTCGGAGTGCGATTCAGATTCTTATCTTTGTGGGGTTACTGGGGTGTGGCCTGGGTGGGATCGCTGTCGCTGCAGGCTCCATGGGCCGAATGGCCTCCTTCTGCACTGTCGGGATTCAATGATTCTAAACGTTTGTAGCATTAGACTCCAACAAAATTATCCAGTGTTATTTTCCTCAAATCTTTCCAGAAACATCAAACGGTGGTGTACATCATCTCTGATGCATTGTTTGCAAGGTAAACCTTTAAATGTTTTCAGGCTATTAGCAAACTCAATAGCACTTATTCAATGTTTGAATATTTTTTCTGGTGGACTTTGAGGTTTTTTTTTGAAAAATAACCGATTGGTCTTTTAATTCCACAATCATCCTCCTGTAACAGCACAGCTCCAATATCTACATCGTCAGCATCGATGGCGACTTTGAAGGGTTCCTAAATGTTTGGCGTGACTGAAACGTGTGTGGGAGTTAACATTGCTTTACATTTTCAAATGCCTCCTGGCATTGGTCTGTCCAACTCAATTTCATTTATTTTTTATAACATATCCGTCAACGGTCTCACCACGCTACAAAGGTTTGGTTCAACTTTTCTGCAGAATCCTTTCAAAGCTAAAAATCATGGCACTTCCTTCTTCGAAGTTGGTCTTGGAAATACCTCGATGGCATTCATCTTCACGTTTCTCGATGACATCCGTCCGTATTCAAAGTTTTCCCCTAAGAATGTCAAAGGTAGTTGACAATAACCGGAACGTACGTTGATCTTTGTGATATGAGAGTCTTGCCCTCCATTTCTCACCCAATCCTCCAGCCTTGGAATTGTGTATGAATCAGATTTGGTCAAAACGTTTGCATTCCGATAAGTTACGCAGAATTGTTGAGTACAATCAAATTTGGGAACCAACACAATGGGCTTTGACTCGGCTCTACAATTTCTTCTTCTCGCATCGCTTCCACTTCCTTCTAAACTTGTGCTGCTTTGAGCAGATTAAACCGATAGGGGTATTGTTTTATCGGAAAAGCATTTCCTCTGCCAACGTCATGCACTGTGGCATTCGTCTTTCCCGTTCTATTTCGACATAGTTCTTCATAGCACTGCAACTAGTGGTTCAATTAAATTACCTGTTCCACGTGGAAATAGCTCACTGCCCTGTTCCATTCCTTGAGGAATTCTTCATTATTCAATTTATGCTGAGGCACATCAAAATTCAAATCGTCTGGATGTGATTTACTCTTATTGGCAGTAACTAATAACTGTTTCTGCAGTTCCCTTTCACTGTCATATTTCTGTTTCAGTATGTTCACATGACATACCCTGTCTTTTTTTTCCTAAGTGGCATCTTTACCAGACAATTAGCCTGACTTAACTTCTTGTCAACCTGATAAAGACAACTAAACCTCCTTTTGAAAGGATCTCCTACCACTGTTAATAGCGCCAAATCTTTCTAACCACAGACAAACGTTCGACTTTTAGTTTTCGTATCTGCTTCTTGCTTCATTTGGTGTTGTGTCACCTTCAAAATCTGTCTACTTGATTCACCTACTTTGTTTAATCCTTTTCTCACCTCAGATACATAATCCAACTGTGTGATCCCTGACTTCTGACCCACCAACTTTTCCCTAATTAACTTTAAAGACCCTCTTAGTTCATGTCCAAATATCAATTGAAATGGAGTAAACTGAGTCGATTCATTTGGCGCATCTCTAACAGCAAATAATATAAATGTGATACCTATATTCCAGTCATTTGCATAATCCTGGTATTCAGCCTTTCAGCTGGTGTTTAGGGTCTGATGCTACCTTTCCAATGTTCCCTGCAATTCAGGATGTTACGCACTCGATGTAAATTGTCTGATACCTAAATTATCCATGGTTTACTGAAGTAATTTGGCAGTAAGTTTGGAACCTTGGTTTGACTTAATCGCACTGAGTAAACGGTAATGTGTAAAGAAAGCAAGCTTTCCTTGACATTCCGCAATGGAATTGCCTCTGGAAACGTAATCGACACACCCAATACGGTCAGGAAATACTGGTCCGCATTTTTCGATTTCGGGAGAGGATCTTCAAAATCCATTGTAAGTCGTTTGAATGTTTCTTCAAATGTGGGAATTTGCAACAAAGGCGCTCGTTTTATCACTGCTTGTGGCTTTCCTACCATTTGACACACATAACAGATACGGTAATATTCAACGACAGCTTTATTTAATCCAGGCCAGAAAGAAATGCTTCTCTATCTTAGGCTGAGTGTTCCTCACTCCGAGATGCCGTCCTTCAGGTAACTCGTGTGCTACCCGCAATACTTTGTTTTTGCATGTTAAAGGCAACACAATCCAGAGAATTTCCGCCCATTTCTCAAATGTGCTAAACTGCCAAACTCTCCATTTCCAATTTAAGATTTTTTCCTTCAGGTAATAGCGTTCTGGAATGCACTCCGATTGCTTTTCCATGTAGGCTACATGATACAAATCCTTTATTGCCTCATCTTTTTGTTGCAACACCATTAATCTTTCAGATCTGAACACCTCTGCCTGATCCTCTACCTGCTTAGGTTTTTGCCGTTACCATCTTATCAAACAGAGTGTCAGCGAACTGGACCTCAACTTTTTCACCGTTTTCTTGTGTTCTGTCTTCCTGTTTTAATGTCTGGCAGTGGGATCTTGTCACCACACTTTCCGAAAAAAAATCCAAGATGTTTTTCTTTTAACTCCTCTGTTACCTGGTTTACTTTTCCACGACAATCACTCCCACTATATCGTTTCCAAGAACAAACTGTACTCCTGGAATAGCAGAGTTTTACATCATTTCCAATATCACTTTGCCGGCCTTGATTGGACTTTCTAGCCTTAAATTACACAGGGGTGCCGTAGTCCTCTCTCTATTTAATCCCCAGGTTATTATTCTCTGAGGCAATATTTCAGAAGGAGTGCAAATATTTTCATCTCTTACTATTAGAGACAGACTAGCTCCCGTATCTCTCAATATAGATTTTAACTACTTGTCCTACTCCACCTGTTCTGTCTGCGTAAATCCTACGGACAAAGCTGAAGTCTGATCAAGAAAATAGAATCACATGGGAACCAGGGTGGGCTGGCTCGATGAATACCCAAGTGGGTTGGCCACAGAAGACAGAGAGTAGCGATTGAAGTGTGTTTTTTCAGAATGGAGATCTGTAGCTACTGGTATTGCGCAGGGACCAGGGCCTCTGTTCCTTTCATATGGCGGAATTCTTTGAGGTGGTGAAAGAGAAACTGAAAGGTGGTGAAAGTAGACAATGATAATGCAGTAGATATGATTTATCTGGATTTCCAAGATGGTGTTTTTGGATTTCCAGAAGGCGTTCGATAAGGTGTCTCATAAAAGGTTGCTGCGGAATATTAAGGTACCCGGACTTGGGAGTAAAGTGTTAGCGTGGATTGAGGATTGGCTATCTAACCGATCCCTGCGGCAGTTGGTGACTAGCGGTGTGCCGCAGGGATCGGTGCTGGGGCCTCAACTGTTTACCATATACATCGATGATATGGAGGAGGGGACCGAGTGAAGGGTAACAAAGTTTGCGGATGACACAAAGATGAGTGGAAAAGCGAATTGCGTGGAGGATGCGGAAAGTCTGCAGAGAGATTTGGATAGGCTAAGTGAGTGGGCGAGGATCTGGCAGATGGAGCATAACATTGACAAGTGTGAGGTTATCCACTTTGGAAGGAAAAATAGTATGATCTGCAGGAAAACGTGGGTGGTCTGATTGGTACGTTTTTGGATGAAACGAAGATTGGTGGAGTTGCTGATATTTCTGGGGATTGTCAAAGGATACAACAGGATACAGATAGACTGTAGACTTGGGCACAGAAATTGCAGATGGAGTTTAATCCGGAGAAATGCGAAGTGTGCATTTTGGAGGTTCAAATTGAGGTGTGAATTATGCGATAAATGCCAGAACTGTCAGATCATAAGCACACAGAAGGATGTGGGCGTGCAGGTCCACAGTTCCCGAAAAGTTGAAACACAAATAGTCAAGTTGATTGAGAGGGTAGGTGGCCTGCTTGCCTTCATCAGCCTGGACATTGAGTGCAAGTGTTGGGATATCATTTTACAGCTGGATTAAACGTTGGCTAGACCGCAGTTGCATCACTGCCTGCAGTTCCAGTCACCACACTGCCAGAAGAACGTTAAACATTTGGAGAGAGTGACACGAATGTTCCCCAGGATGTTGCCGGGTTTCGGAGAGAGGTTGAATAAACAACAAATGCTTTGACTGGAAAGATGGAGGCTGAGGGGAGACCCGATGGAAGTCATAGACCGTTATGATAATCAGTGACGTATTCGCAGGGTGGAGGTGTCAATTACAACGGGGGACAGGTTCAAAGTGATAGGGAAATTGTGCGGGCAAGTTTTTCATGCAGAGTGTGGTGGGTGCCTGGAACGCGCTGCCAGAGGAGGCGGTGGAAGCCGGCATGTTATCAACATTTAAGAGGCATCTGGATGGGTACATCGATAGGAACGGAATAAAGGGAAGGATCAAAAAAAAACTTCTTTGAGTTTGCGTTTAGCTTCACTGGAACATTGCAGTAGGCCAAGGACAGACACGGGAAAAGGATTGTGTCTTAAACTGGCAAACAACTGGAAGTTCAGGGTCCTGATTGTCTTACAGATGCTGCCAGACCTGCTGTGATTTTCCACCATTTTCTCTTTGGATGAAGGGATACGGATCAAGTAAGGGCAAAAGGTTACTTTTAGTTTAGTTGGGGCATCATGGTCGGCACAGGGCCGAAGGGCCTCTTCCTTTGGTGTACTTTTTTTTGTTCTTTGTTCGCATCTTGGGCAGTCTTGCATTGGCTTTGTACTTGCTGGAAACCCTGCCTATCTCGGCCGCCTACATTCAGTTGTGGACAGATGGAGATGTATGCCTATCGAAGGTCAAGAAAATAATGCTGACAGGGTGGCACGAAGAAAAGGCAGCGCAAATGCAACCATATTTGCAAAGCAGCGAGGAGAGAACCTGTGAAGTTGGGGTGCTATTGAGCGGGGGCCGTCTCATAGTACAATTGTGGTGGCATTTTAAAAACGAATAGGTCAAAAAGTTGTGTATTTCTGTTTGGTGCAAGACTGGTAAGGCAATTGTGGCCAACTATGGCATACAAGGGGAATTATGATAGTATCACATTCAAGGAAGAAACATTCGCATTGGAAAGAAAAAGAAAGAGGCCTGAGGATTTGGAGCAGTGCAAAATTCAGCAAAGTAGGACCAAGGGATTGATTAAGAAGGGAAAATAGAGTATGAAAATTAACTGGCGAGGAAAATCAAAACTGACTATAAAAGTTCCTATGTATGTAAAACGGAAAAGATTTACAAAAAAACAACGTAGACCCCTTACATTCCGACATGGGAAAACTCATAACGGGAATAAAGAACTGGCTGAGGAATTAAATTTGTACTTTGCTTTAGTCTTCACAAAGGAAAACATGAATAACATCGCAGAAGTGTTGAGCGAAACATGTTTCAGTCAGGTCGTGAAGGAAATGAACATGAGTAGAGAAATGGTTTTGGGGAAATTGATGGGATTTAAGTTGGATAAATCTCCAGATGCTGATCATATTTACCCCAGAGTACTTAAGGATGTTTCTCTGGAAATTATTGTTCCGTTGGAGTTTATTTTCCGAGATTCTTTGTGCTCTTGAATGGTTCCTACAGACTGGAGGTTAGCTAATATAAGCCCACTATTCAGAAAGAGAGGTAGAGAGAAAAAAGAAGACTACAGACCAGTGAGCCGAACGTCGGACTGGGAAATATGCTGGAGTTTGTCATCAATGATTTCATAACTCCATTTAGTGTAATCAGAGAAAGTCAGCATGGATTTACCAAAGGAAAATCATGCTTGACGCATCTATTGTTTTTTTTAAAGGATGTTACCAGTAGAGATGACCGAGAAGAACCAGGGGATGTGTTTTTTTAGACTTTCAGAAGGCTAATGATAAGGTCTCACATAGCAGACGACTATGTAAAGTTAAAGCACATGGTAATGGAGGCACGCCCCTTAGATATAGTATCATGTGGACGACCTTATCTTGGCAAGGAGATTGTGCAGTGGACCAGACCAGGTAACAGGGAGATTTGTGGAGATGACACAGCTGTCCTCACTGTGCCGTCGACTGAACAGGCATGTTGATTCCTTACACAAGAGAGTGGAACGAAGCCCCTGGCGACAAACAAATAGCTCCCAGGTTCAGTTTGTAGGTATCAGCAACTGCAACGGATATTCTGCAGCCTGTAATGGGGCCAGACCTGGCTTTGATGGCTGAGGTAGAGAATGGTGCGGGCAAGAGCCTTTCTTAGCACATCAATTCCATCAGTGCATCCTGAGCCGTTGGCTCTTGTTGGAAGAAAGCCCGACACAGTTCTGACATGCAACAAATGTCCAGAAGTCTCTGAACTGGCTGATGTTATGAACTTTCTTTCCGTGCTGGCCCTCCAGCAATGTTGTTGTTCAACTGCCTATGCATTAGGTGTTTTACTTTGCGTTTTACCATAAAAAGTCGAAGGGATTAGTCAGAATGGAGTGGGGCAGTGTTAACGGTTTAAGGGGCGATGCTTTGTGGGCCTCTTGAATGGTCTGGAATCAATGGTGCGAGCGCATGAACTTTGCAGTATCAGGAGCGAGGACGCACATCCTCAGTGCTGCAAGGCCTGTTAGGAGCAGACCTATAAAGACGTGCTGTTGAACACGTGGTTGCATACAATTTTTTTCTCAATCAATAAATAATTTAGTTTGTTACTTGCGACATTGTGTTGTTTCCAATTATTATAGTAATTAATAACCGTGAAGATTCTTGCCAGTGAAATCAAGAAACAGATATTCTCTTCAATAATTGGTTTTATTACTGTTGCCAAAACATGCGGCAGTACTAGTCCATTTTTGTCCAATGTAACATATGGCTGTTTGTCTTAAACCGTTTGGAAATAAAGGCTGGCAGAATTTCATCTTTTTTACCTTCTATTCCCTTTGTCCCAGCTCATTGTATAATACGGGAGCATTGCTTTTTCCAAATACAGTTTGCGACAATAAAACAATGTTGGCCCTCTCTTTGTATCCGTTATTATTCTAGATGCCACGACCTTTTCATCTGGAGTTTTTTTTTCATACAGTAAATTCCTGTCTCCTGCACTGAACTGCCCGGTTTATCCATTATTGTAGAATATCTGACATTTTTTAAATCCAGCAGTCATTCGGAACATGCTGCATCCAGTCAAAACTAAAAGATTGTGGACAGAATGATAGCCATCCCTTTCGCAACAGCGAATCCCTCCCCCCCCCCCTCCCCTCCCAATCGCCACCCCTTCCAACTTGTTGTCGTTTGAAAAGTCTGGCTTCTTTACGTATTTATGCTTTCATCTCTTGCACTGTTCTGACAAAGTCGTTTATTCCGTCCCATTGTAAATAAGTACTTCCGGAACACCCATGCAAACTACCCTGTTTCCTCGTTAGTCATACATTTCACCTCAACCAATGGCCATTTCAATTGACCCCTTTTCCACCTCTCCACACCTGTCACATAACTTCCATATTAATAAGATTAAAGGTGGCATTTAGATTCCATTTTACAATTCCATTTTACCTACCCTGCAATTATTCTCTTCACTGCTCTTTGTTTAACATTCAGCATCGTGTTGCGTTGTGCGAACTAACTGACACATGACACGTGATCTCTTTCTTTGATATTTACTTTTATCTAACTCTTTTCACAACAAGGGAACACCTGCTGCTGCGAGCGCCACCTATTCCTTCCTCCTCGTCTGTGGCCAAATAAGATAGAGATGCCTCAATGGAGATGCTAATTAGAAAGGACAGTTGGAAATGGAAGAATGCTGTTTCTTCGACAAACTTAGATATTCAATCAGTCATGCCAGACGACCCTGTAATTCTATCATTTTTCCAAAAAAAACGCGATCACAGTACACTGAATATTGAGGCATAAACGAAGCTTACACTTCAGACCATGATGACTGCAGTTTCATCAAACAACGTGAAAAGGAAGGTTCGTGTCAAAGAACAAACAACAATACAGCACAGGAACAGGCCCTCAAAGCCCGTGCCGCTCCCTGATTGTTCCCAGGAGCAGGCTGAGGGTAAGAGAGTGGGTTTGCTGACTGTAATTAATTATTTATTTTTTCAGTTAATTTTGGGTTTAAAATCGGAGGTTTTTTTCAAAACCGGAAGTCAGGCCAGGAGTGGCCAGGGGAGGTTTTGGAGGGTTTAAAAAGGGCTTACCTTGGAGGTTCAGCTTCATTGTTCCCAGGAGCAGGCTGAGGGTAAGAAAGTGGGTTTGCTGACTGTAATTAATTATTTATTTTTTCAGTTAATTTTGGGTTTAAAATCGGAGGTTTTTTTCAAAACCAGAAGTCAGGCCAGGAGTGGCCAGGGGAAGTTTTTGGAGGGTTTAAAAAGGGCTTACCTTGGAGGTTCAGCTTCATTGTTCCCAGGAGCAGGCTGAGGGTAAGAGAGTGGGTTTGCTGACTGTAATTAATTATTTATTTTTTCAGTTAATTTTGGGTTTAAAATCGGAGGTTTTTTTCAAAACCGGAAGTCAGGCCAGGAGTGGCCAGGGGAAGTTTTTGGAGGGTTTAAAAAGGGCTTACCTTGGAGGTTCAGCTTCATTGTTCCCAGGAGCAGGCTGAGGGTAAGAGAGTGGGTTTGCTGACTGTAATTAATTATTTATTTTTTCAGTTAATTTTGGGTTTAAAATCGGAGGTTTTTTTCAAAAACGGAAGTCAGGCCAGGAGTGGCCAGGGGAAGTTTTTGGAGGGTTTAAAAAGGGCTTACCTTGGAGGTTCAGCTTCATTGTTCCCAGAAGCAGGCTGAGGGTAAGAGAGTGGGTTTGCTGACTGTAATTAATTATTTATTTTTTCAGTTAATTTTGGGTTTAAAATCGGAGGTTTTTTTCAAAACCGGAAGTCAGGCCAGGAGTGGCCAGGGGAAGTTTTTGGAGGGTTTAAAAGTGCACCAAAGTATACAGCGGGCAGCATCGTCGCGGGCAGCAGAGTGAGTAGGAAGTTGAGTGAGCTATCAGGGCTTTGGCTCACAGGGCTTGGACGAGCAGGGGTGAGTTTTTGTTTCCTTACACTCTTATTAACTTTTCACTGTCTTACTTGACATAAAGTGTCCAGTATGAGTGTAAAACCAGTGTGCTGTTTCCAGTGTAGGATGTGGGAGGTCCTGGAGGCATCTGGCCTCCCGGACATCCACATCTGTGAGGGGTGTGTCGAGCTGCGGTTCCTGAGAGACCGTGTTAGGGAGCTGGAACTACAACTCGAGGATCTTAGGCTGATGAGGGAGAATGAGGAGGTGATAGATAAGAGCTATCATCAGGTGGTCACACCAGGGCCACGGGAAGAGGCCAAGTGGGTGACGGCCAGGAAGGGTAAGGCTAGGGTGGTTGAGAGCACCCCGGTGGATTTGCCCATGCACAACAAGTACTCCTGCTTGAGTACTGCTGGGGGGGACAGCCCGCCTGGGGGAAGCAGCAGAGGCCGTATCTCCGCAGTGGAGTCCAGCCCTGTAACTCAGAGGGCTAAGGAAAAGAGGAGGAAGGCGGTATTAATCGGGGACTCGATGGTGAAGGGGACAGACAGGCGTTTCTGCAGAGGTAGGCGGGATTCTCGCATGGTGGTCTGCCTCCCTGGGGCCGGGATCCAGGATGTCGCTAGTCGCGTCCCGGAAATCCTGAGGTGGGAGGAAGAGGAGCCTGAGGTAGCGGTACATATTGGTACCGCTGATGTGAGTAGGAAGGGAGAAGGGGTCATGAAAAGGGAGTACAGGGAATTAGGGAGACAGCTGAGAAAGAGGAAAGCAAAGGTAGTAATCTCAGGATTACTGCCTGTGCGACGGGAAGGTGAGGGCAGGAATGGAATGAGGTGGAGGATGAATGTGTGGCTGAGGGACTGGTGCAGGGGGCAGGGATTCAGGTTCCTGGACCATTGGGACCTCTTTAGGGGCAGGGGTGATCTGCATACAAAAAACGGGTGGAACTTGAATCACACGGGGACCAATATCCTGTCCGGTAGGTTGGCCAAGGCTACTGGGGAGAATTTAAACTAGATAGGTTGGGGGGAGGGGAGCTAGAAGAGTTGACTAGGATCAAGGGACTAATTGATGGGGGGGGAGGATGCAGGGGTAAGGGGAATTACAAAATTAATGGTAGAGGAGAGGGTGCAAGTGAATGAAGGCGGTAATTTAGATAAGGGAGTAGAGGGAGACGGTGTTTGCGACTCATCAAAGCGGGTCCAGATAAAAGCTGGAATAAGGACACTTTGCCTGAATGCACGAAGCATTCGGAACAAGGTGAATGAGTTGATGGTGCAAATCAGCACAAGTGGGTACGATCTAGTGGCCATTACAGAAACGTGGCTGAAAGGTGACCAGGACTGGGAGATGAATATCCAGGGGTATCAGGCGTTTAGGAAGAATAGACAGGAAGGAAAAGGTGGTGGGGTCGCGCTATTAATAAGAGATAATAGCAGGGTAGTACTGAGGGATGACATAGGCTCTGAGGAACAAAACGTGGAATCATTATGGGTAGAGATGAGGAATAGTAGTAGGAGAAAGACACTAGTAGGTGTGGTATATAGGCCCCCAAATAATAATGTTCAGGTCGGGAGGGCTGTAAAGAAGCATATAAGGGATGCGTGTAAAAACGGAACGGCAATAATCATGGGGGACTTCAACATGCACATTGACTGGCAGACTCAAGTCGGTAAGGGTGGAATGGAGGAAGAGTTCTTAGAATGCTGTCGGGATAGTTTCCTTGAACAGCATGTTACGGAACCGACGAGGGAACGAGCTATTTTGGATCTGGTATTGTGTAACGAGGTAGGTAGAATTAAGGATCTTATTGTGAAGGACCCTCTTGGGTCGAGTGACCACAATATGGTCGAATTTCTGATTCAGATGGAAGAGGAGAAAGTTTGGTCTCAAACCAGTGTCCTCTGTTTGAACAGAGGGAAATATGATAGGATGAGGGATGAATTGGCTAAGGTAGACTGGGAGAGCAGGCTGGCAGGTAGGATAGCTGAGGAACAGTGGAGGATTTTTAAGGAGATCCTTTTCAGTTCTCAGCAAAAATATGTTCCAGCAAAAAACAAGGATTGTAAGAAAAGGGAGAACCAGCCGTGGATAACGAAGGAAATAAAGGAGAGTATTAAAATAAAAACAGCTGCGTACAGAGTGGCCAAAAATAGTGGAGAAACAAGTGATTGGGAAAAATTTAAGAAACAACAAAGAGAGACTAAGAAAGCGATAAAGAAAGGAAGGATAGACTATGAAGCTAGGCTAGCAATTAATATAAAAAATGATAGTAAAAGTTTTTATAAATATATAAAAAGGAATAGAGTGGCTAGAGTGAATGTTGGACCCTTGGAGGACGAGAGGGGGTAGTTAATAGTGGGAAATGAGGATATGGCTGAGTCTTTAAATAAGTTTTTTGTGTCGGTCTTCACGGTGGAGGACACAAATAGTTTGCCAAATATTAACGATAGAGGGTTGGCAGCAGGAGAAATCCTTAATACGATTAATGTCACCAGAGAGGCAGTGCTGGGTAGACTAATGGGACTGAAGGTGGACAAGTCCCCGGGTCAGGATGGAATGCATCCCAGGGTATTGAAAGAAATGTCAGAGGTAATAGGGGATGCGTTAGTGATTATTTATCAAAACTCGTTGCATTCTGGGGTGGTGCCGGTTGATTGGAAAACGGCTAATGTTACGCCGCTGTTTAAAAAAGGAAGGAGACAAAAGGTGGGTAACTATAGGCCGGTCAGCTTAAAGTCTGTAGTAGGGAAAATGCTGGAATCCATTATTAAAGAGGAGATAGCAGGGCATCTGGATAGAAATGGTTCGATCAATCAGACGCAGCATGGATTCATGAGGGGAAAGTCGTGCTTGACGAACATGTTGGATTTTTATGAAGATGTGACGAGGGCGGTTGATGGAGGAGAACCGGTGGATGCGGTGTTTTTGGATTTCCAAAAGGCGTTTGATAAGGTGCCCCATAAAAGGCTGCTGAAGAAGATTAGGGCACACGGAGTTGGGGGTAGTGTGTTAAAGTGGATTGGGGACTGGCTATCCGACAGGAAGCAAAGAGTCGGAATAAATGGGTGTTTTTCCGGTTGGAGGAAGGTAACTAGTGGCGTGCCGCAGGGATCGGTACTCGGGCCGCAACTGTTTACCATTTATATAGATGATCTGGAGGAGGGGACGGAGTGTAGGGTAACGAAGTTTGCAGACGACACAAAGATAAGTGGAAAAGTGAATCGTGTGGAGGATGGAGAAGATCTGCAGAGAGATTTGGACAGGCTGAGTGAGTGGGCGAGGCTATGGCAAATGGAGTATAACGTTGAGAAATGCGAGGTTATACACTTTGGAGGAAATAATAACAAATGGGATTACTATCTCAATGGAAACAAATTAAAACATGCTACCGTGCAAAGGGACCTGGGGTTCCTTGTGCATGAGACGCAAAAGCCCAGTCTGCAGGTACAACAGGTGATCAAGAAGGCAAATGGGATGTTGGCCTATATTGCGAGGGGGATAGAATATAAAAGCAGGGATGTCTTTATGCACCTGTACAGGGCATTGGTGAGGCCGCAGCTGGAATACTGTGTGCAGTATTGGTCCCCTTATATGAGGAAGGATATATTGGCATTGGAGGGAGTGCAGAGAAGGTTCATCAGGTTGATACCGGAGATGAGGGGTTTGGATTATGAGGAGAGGCTGAGGAGATTGGGTTTGTACTCGTTGGAGTTCAGAAGGATGAGGGGGGATCTTATGGAGACTTATAAGATAATGCGGGGGCTGGATAGGGTGGAGGCGGAGAGATTCTTTCCACTCAGTAAGGAAGTTAAAACTAGAGGACACAGCCTCAAAATAAAGGGGGGTCGGTTTAAGACAGAGTTGAGGAGGAACTTCTTCTCCCAGAGGGTGGTGAATCTCTGGAATTCTCTGCCCACTGACGTGGTGGAGGCTACCTCGCTGAATATGTTTAAAGCGCGGATGGATGGATTCCTGAGCGGTAAGGGAATTAAGGGTTATGGGGATCAGGCGGGGAAGTGGTACTGATCCACGTCAGAACAGCCATGATCTTATTGAATGGCGGGGCAGGCTCGAGGGGCTAGATGGCCTACTCCTGCTCCTATTTCTTATGTTCTTATGTTCTTATGGTCCAACTAGACCATTCTTTTGTATCCCTCCATTCCCACTCCGTTCATATGGCTATCTAGATAAGTCTTAAACGTTCCCAGTGTGTCCGCCTCCACCACCTTGCCTGGCAGCGCATTCCAGGCCTCCACCACCCTCTGTGTAAAATATGTCCTTCTGATATTTGTGTTAAACCTCGCCCCCTTCACCTTGAACCTATGACCCCTCGTGAACGTCACCACCGACCTGGGGAAAAGCTTCCCACCGTTCACCCTATCTATGCCTTTCGTAATTTTATACACCTCTATTACGTCTCCCCTCATCCTCCGTCTTTCCAGGGAGAACAACCCCAGTTTACTCAATCTCTCCTCATACCCAAGCCCCTCCAAACCAGGCAACATCCTGGTAAACCTCCTCTGTACTCTCTCCAAAGCCTCCACGTCCTTCTGGTAGTGTGGCGACCAGAACTGGACGCAGTATTCCAAATGCGGCCGAACCAACATTCTATCCATCTGCAACATCAGACCCCAACTTTTATATTCTGCGCCCCGTCCTATAAAGGCAAGCATGCCATTTGCCTTCTTCACCACCTTCTCCACCTGTGACGTCACCTTCAAGGATCTGTGGACCTGCACACCCAGGTCCCTCTGCGTATCTACACCCTTCATGGTTCTGCCATTTATCGTATAGCTCCACCCTCCATTATTTCTACCAAAATGCATCACTTCGCATTAATCAGGACTGAACTCCATCTGCCATTTCTTTGCCCAAATTTCCAGCCTATCTATATCCTTCTGTACCTTCTGACAATACTCCTCACTATCTGCAAGTCCTGCCAATTTTGTGTCGTCTGATCGCCCCAGTTACACCTTCTTCCAGAACGTTTATATAAATCACAAACAGCAGAGGTCCCAATACAGAGCCCTGCGGAACACCACTAGTCACAGGCCGGAAAAAGACCCTTCCACTACCACCCTCTGTCTTCTGTGACCAAGCCAGTACTCCACCCATCTAGCCACCTCCCCCTTTATCCCGTGAGATCCAACTTTTTTCACTCGCCTACCATGAGGGACTTTGTCAAACGTTTTACTAGAGTCCATATAGACGACATCCACGGCCCTTCCCTCGTCAACCATTCTCGTCACTTCTTCAAAAATCTCCACCAGGTTAGTGAGGCATGACCTCCCTCTCACAAAACTATGCTGACGATCGTTAATGAGTTTATTCCTTTCTAATTGCGCATACATTCTATCTCTAAGAATCTTCTCCAACAAATTCCCGACCACGGACGTAAAGCTCACCGGCCTATTATTTCCCGGGTTATCCTTCCTACCCTTCTTAAATAACAGGACTACATTAGCTATCCTCCAATCCTCTGGGACTTCACCTGCGTCCAGTGACGAGACAAAGATTTGCGTCAGAGGCCCAGCAATTTCATCTCTCGTCTCCCTGAGCAGCCTTGGATAGATTCCATCAGGCCCTGGGGATTTGTCAGTCTTTATATTCTCTAACAAACCTAACACTTCCTCCCTTGCACTGGAGATTTTCTCCAACGGTTGAACACTCCCCTCCGAGACACTCCCAGTCAACACATCCCTCTCCTTTGTGAATACCGATGCAAAGTATTCATTTAGGATCTCCCCTACTTCTTTGGGCTCCAAGCATAATTCCCCACTTTTGTCCCTGAGAGGTCCGATTTTTTCCCTGACAACTCTTTTGTTCCTAACGTATGAATAAAATGCCTTGGGATTCTCCTGAATCCTGTCTGCCAAGGACATTTCGTGATCCCTTTTTGCCCTTCTAATTCCCCGTTTGAGTTCCTTCCTACTTTCTTTGTACTCCTCCAGAGCTCCCTCCGTTTTTAGCTGCCTGGACCTAACATACGCCTCTCTTTTCTTTTTGACCAGTCCCTCAATTTTTCTGGTTATCCACGGTTCTCGAATCCTACCCTTCCTATCCTTTTTTACAGGCACATGCCTGTGCTGTAGCCCTAACAACTGTTCCTTAAAAGACTCCCACATGCCAGATGTGGATTTACCCTCAAACAGCCTCTCCCAAACAAGAGCTGCCAATTTCTGCCTAATCCCACTAAAGTTAGCCTTCCCCCAATCCACGACCTTACCCTTGGGACACCACTCATCCTTTTGCATCACTATCCTAAAGCTAACAGAATTGTGGTCACTATTTGCTACATGTTCCCCAACAGAAACTTTGAAGACCTGACCGGGCTCATTCCCCAGTCCTCGGTCCAGTATCGCCCCCTCTCTATTTGGACTATCTACATATTGTTCCAAAGAACCCTCCTGTACGCATTTTACAAATTCCTCCCCATTCAGAGTCCCAGCTCTCAGCGATTTCCAGTCTATACCAGGGAAATTGAAGTCTCCCAAACCAACAACTCTATTTTTCCTGCACCTATCCAGTATCTCCTGACATATCCGTTCTTCCACTTCCCTGGGGCTGTTGGGGGGCCTGTAGTATTCCCCCAACATAGTGACTGCGCCCTTCCTGTTTCTAAGCTCCACCCAGAGTGACTCGTTACACGACCCCTCTGAATTGTCCTCCCTCTGCACCGCTGTAATATGCTCTCCAACTAATACTGCTACTCCCCCGCCTCTTTTGGCCCCTTCCCTGTCTCGCCTAAAACATTTGTACCCCGGAATATTCAGCTGCCAGTCCTGTCCCTCTTTCAACCAAGTCTCTGTCACCGCAACCACATCCAAATTCCTCGTGAGCATTAAGGCCCTAAGGTCGTCTGTCTTACCTGCTACACTCCTTGCATTGAAGTATAAGCACTCCAGACCTCCAGGCCCAGTGAGTTCATCCTCCCCTAGAGTGCTCTTCTTCTTTGCCATCCTTGCCCCCGCCCCAAGCTCGTCCCCAGCCTCTACACTTGTCGACCTTATATTTTCATCCCCACCCCCCTGCCATACTAGTTTAAACTCCCACGAACTGCACTAGCAAAAATCCCAGCCAAGATATTCGTGCCCTTCCAACTTAGTTGTGACCCATCCTTCTTGTACAGGTGCCATCCTTCCTGAAAACATCCCATTGATCTAGGAAAACGAAGCACTCCCTCCTGGACCAGTCCTTTAGCCAAGCATTCAACTGTACTAACTCCCTATTCTTAGCCTCAGTGGCACGAGGCATTGGGAGCAGCCCAGAGATGGCCACCCTGGAGGCCCTACTTTTTAGTCTATTTCCCAACTCCCTGAATTGCTCTCGTAGGATCCACCTGCTCTTCCTATCTACGTTATTTGCACCAGTGCGTACAATGACATCCGTTTCTTTATCTTCCCCTTTTAGGATGCCTCCTATCCGCTCGGTGACATCCATTACCCCAGCACCAGGTAGGCAGACTACCATCCTGGTGTCCCGTTCGCACCCACAGAATCGCCTGTCCGTTCCTCTAACCATCGCATCCCCCACCACTATTGCTCTCCTAACCCCTCTCTTTCCTTTCCGTGCCATAGAGCCTGACTCTGTGCCAGTGACCTGGTCACTGTGGCTTATGCCTGGAGAGTCATCCTCTTCCACACTATCCAAAACAATATACTTGTTTTGGAGTGGGACAACCACAGGTGACCCCTCCACTAATTGCTCACTCCCCTCCCCTCTCACACCTGTCGCCGAGCCCTTCCTATTATGAGAGACAGCCACTCGAGTACTCTCTGGTACGTTACCCTTCTGACCTTTACTCCTCCTAACTGTGACCCACGTGTCTTCCTCCCGATGCCCCGGTGTAACTAGTTCCCGATAACTCATGTCAATTATTCTCCCATTCTCCCTGACGAGACCAAGGTCAGCAATCTGCAGCTCCAGTTCCATGACGCAGTCCCTCAGGAGCTGCAGTTCCACGCACCTGGTGCAAATGTGGTCCTCCGGGAGGCGTGGTGTTTCCAGGAACTCCCACATCCCACACCAGAAGCACCGAGCTGGCCTATCACTCATAGTTACCCTTATCCTATGTAGGTTTGGATAAAAATAACTTACCCTGCCTCGCCCTTACCGCCTAAGCCCTGTGAGCCAAAGCCCTTATAGCTCACACTCTGTTTCCCACACACTCCGCTGCCCGCTCCCGACGCTGCCCGTTGTATACTGCAGCCTACCTTTTATACTTCGCGCGCTTAAAAAACCCTTCCCAGACTCCATAGCAGCCCACTTCTGGTTTTCACTTTAAACTTAAGAAAAATACTGCTACAAAAGTAAAAGCCAAAAAAACTCACACACACTAACTGACTAATTAAATAAATAAACAATGCAATCAATCTCTCACCAGAACTCCTGCCTCCAATCACTCCCTCTCTGCTTGTCATTTGAGAAATACGGGACAGTGAACGTTAAATCTGCATTTGGGTTCTGAGCCACAGCGAATCAGATTCGATACAAGGCAACATTGTCAATTATCAACCATTAATAATAGTTTGAGAAAGATATACGTAGTGTAGATAGATAGACAGACAGGTGGACGGACAGACAGACTGTCTGACGGAAGGACAGACGGGCAGACGGGCAGACGGACAGACATAGGGATAGATAGATAGATAGATAGATAGATAGATAGATAGATAGATAGATAGATAGATAGATAGATAGATAGATAGATAGATAGATAGATAGGTAGGTAGGTAGGTAGGTAGGTAGGTAGATAGATAGATAGATAGATAGATAGATAGATAGATAGATAGATAGATAGATAGATAGATAGATAGATAGATAGATAGATAGATAGATAGATAGATAGATAGATAGATAGATAGATAGATAGATAGATAGATAGATAGATAGATAGATAGATAGATAGATAGATTGGCAGGTAGATAGGCAGTTTGGCAGGCAGGCAGGCAAACAGATAGGGAGACAGGCAGACAGACATGCAGTAAGGTAGACTGACACACAAAATATTCAAGAAATATGCATATGCTCTGTCTAACTACATTTAAACGTCCCAAACAAAGAACATTATCAATACAGATCAATTTATTTTATTTGACACAACGGCAGGGAAAAAATGGTAAGTGACAAATTGTGTTCTCAATGAGCTCGGCATAGTGCCAAATGTTGTGTAGCAGTGGATGGAGGAAGGGGGAGCGCTTTGGAGGGCATCGCGCCAAGGCAGCTGATCGTGCGTCTGCAAATGGTGTAGCAATTAAAATCCCGGATGCACATGAGGTCACTGTTGCAGCACAATAAATGTCTCAACTGCACTATTATTGTTGGTTGTTCCACAGATGGACAGGAGCCGTGCCTGTGGGATTGGGGAGCGATAGTGGGGATGTTAAAATGCCTGTCATGCAGGGTATGTGTGTCACCATGAAAAACAGTGATGGGTGAACGGAATGTGGAGCAACTGACAACACTGTTTTTAGAAGAACACAAACTGTTCTTCAGGAGGATTCAGTTCAGTCAACAGAGCATAGGGATGTCCTCACTGGTAACAGAAATATCGATGGACCTTTTGGTAGATGTCGGTTGCTGCTGAGCTGCGAAAGTGTGTTCCTGCCAAGGTTGGTGTTCAAGGTTTTTGCATAATGGAATTGGTATTAGTGGCTCAGCAAAGGGTAAAGTACAATTCTGATGTTGTGGGGCATCAGTTTCATCCTTAATCTATGAATATGGACATCGATGTCGCCTCTGGCAAAGGATTCAAGCGGATCCAAATATTAGCTTTCAGTTTTGTGATCCTTCCCCATACTTAATCAAAAGCAGGAGTTGCCCGATTATGCACCCCAGTCAGAAACATCACAGAAGTTGGAACATGTTGTGATGATTCGTGTACTTTCAGCAGCCTTGGGCAATTGGAGCTAATGGAAGGCAGAACCTTTCAGTTATGCACAAGAGATAATTTGGCAAGTCTGAATGTACATTAATTAAAGATGATTTAAACATTTCAACATTTCACACAGAGTAAAACCATTTAGCTGAATGCATGTAACTGCTTGATGTTCATGATGTACATACCAACTGTTGTAATGGAGCAAAACACGATTCAAAATGTTATTAATTGAACGAGGAAACTCACCAGGTACAGCAACAGCAGCGAGAACTGGATAGTAGATTTTTTGTATTTTCCGAATAGAAAAAATTATTCTTGCCACTGATTGATGATCTATTGCCATTATTGTAGTCTCTGTCGCACTCTCTGCTCATCAGGTTAGTCCGGTTCATGTATGAAAGTTCTCGTTGACTCTATGGAACATCACAGTGAGCTGATTCCTTTAATATACGTTGTGAGATGTCTCTGTAGACACATCTTGTCTCAATGGATACACTGATTAATTACAGCCACTGAGCAAACAGGCGGTGTGAACTCATTTTTCAAACAAGACTTCTGACATTCGAGATCAAAATTTCACGCAAATTAAATAGGCGTGAATGAAGATAACAGATCTCTGAATATTATCGACAAAGATCTCAGCAAGCATAAATACAATGTTAAGAGTGGTGTGACGTACTGACCAGATATTTTCGTACAATTTCACGAAGACACGGTTCTGCCCGCCAGAGTCAGAAAATACATTTTTATGTCCTAAAAATCAAAATAAATGAGAAGTTTTGGACAGTTCATACTTAGAGCGACACCTGAGTAAGATTCATCGTTCGGTTCTGCACACGCAGAAACGTCACACTGCACGAATAGATTGAATGTCAATATATTTTTCGCATGAAAAGTGAAATGTGGTACAGATGTCACTGCCATTGCAGCCCTGGATCCACATGTTCGCTCTTCACATTTCCGTCCTCGGATTGACTGCATGGAAGAATCATAGAGTGTTTATGTAATAATGGGTAGTGCCACCGAATGGAATTGTTGTTGCAGAGACTCAAAGTTGGTGGTTGGTAACTGACAAAGCATTCATGGATGGAGACACAAAGAGAATCTTTGCTTTTAGAAACAACACACAAGCCATAAATGTCATATTTTCCATTAGCCAGGGCACGGGTTAGGGGCAAGCTACTACATGGTGATTGGATGTTGCCATTTAGAAGCATAGAAGTGAAATTATTTTCCGGGATGACATATTTAAAGAAGCTACTTTCAGTATCAATGAAAAATAAATTACCTGTGCAGAACACCGCAGACATGCAGTCATTGAACAGGGAGTAAATAATCCCCATAAAGGGAATGCATGTTTGGTGGTAACGTTACTAAAACCAGAAACTGTTTCTTGTTGCTTGCTGGTTTTCCGGTTCTTTGCAGATAGTTATTCAAGGATCCAGTAAGATAACTGCGTCTTTGAGCACTTTCCGGCAGCACAATGCTGATAAAGTGATTCTCGTGAACACAAGGGCTACAAATTTCGTCAAACACTCGAAATTAAATATAATGAAAGGTTCCAAGCGAGATCCAGCCAGGAGAAGACACAATCCATCCCTGGCCTTCACAGTGGCAGCTGCAATATCTAAGTGACACGATTGCCTTTCAGAAATGCAAATACTTCAGTGAATATGCATCAGAGAAGAATGCACATTTAACATTATTCACTGTTTCAAACAACTGACGAGTAAAATGTTGGAGTGGGGGTCAGTTTCTTATTCAAACCCACATTCTGACTGGAGAGCCTAATTAATATTCCCACAAGGGAAAGTTGCAAATTTAGTTTATTTCTGGCAGGCAAAATACAATATTTTTCCATGCAGTGATAGAGAAGGAGAATCGCTGAATAAAAAAAAGACATTTTTCAACACGAAGTTCTCAGAACTCAAAGTTCCATCCTTTGTTCGAGTAAAAAGATGCAAACAAATAGTTAAACGGTGGAGGCAGTGGCTAGTAGTGTTGCCACTAGAATAGTCATCCAGAGACCCAGGCTATCTTAGCAGAAATCTTAAAATCCCTACAGCACAGAAAGAGGCCATTCGGCCCAGCGAGTCTGCACCGACCACAATCCCACCCAGACCCTATCCCCATATCCCTTCATATTTTACCCACTAATACCTCTAACCTACGCATCCCAGGACACTGAGGGCAATTTTAGCATAGCCAATCAACCTAACCCGCACATCTTTGGACTGTGGGAGGAAACCGGAACACCTGGAGGAAACCCACGCAGACACGAGGAGAATGTGCAAACTCAACACAGACAGTGACCCAAGGGGGCGGGAATCGAACGAAGGTCCCTGGAGCTGTAAAGCAGCAGTGCTACTCACTGTGCTACCGTGCCACCGTGGGAGGCCCTGGGACAGTAATGCTCTGGGAACCGGTGTTCTAATCCCACCATGGTAAATGATGACATTTGAATTCAATAATAATCTGGAATTAAAAATCAAATTCGCACCATGAAAGCAATATGTTTCAACAATACCCTTTTGGTAAGTAAGGAAACATGCTGTCCTTACCAAGTCTACAGCAATGTTGTTGACCTTTAAATGTTGTCATGGATGCCAACATTCCATGAAGGAATAACGAAGAAAGTAGCATATGGCGAACTTACTAAATCTAGTTTCCATCTTCCTATATGAATGGTTCCAGTAATCAAGAAAAATACACGCCCACAACTCTGAATTAGTGCAGCATTTGTGTCATGGGGAAGTCTTCAGGTCGTCATTTGTCCAAATTTTCCTTACAAACTACTTATCTATTTACAATGTGCGTTTTCTGAAAAGTTGCATATAACACACACCGTTCCGTGTTTCCAATTGTTTGCTACATCACCAGTGAACAAAGGCAAAAGAAAGAAATCCGGCACGGGGGTGATTCAAAGTTGCTTCAATTTACCTCCGAACTCGTTTTTCCACATGTTGGGACGTGTACCACTAGAATGACCTTTATTAAATAGTTCTCACCCTTTTTGGTGCCTGGAATGGACTGATTCTGGTATTGATCAAATTGTGGAGCAACAGCAATCTCTGAGTGATTTGTTGTGCAGTTGTTTTAATCTCATTGTGTGTCTCAATATGTGTCCAAATTAATCGTGCCCCAGTAAAGTTAAAAATGGCAAAGGTTACAGCCAACACGAACAATGAGCAAAAGAGACCCGTCACCTGCAGCAAGTGTTATGCCTGTTGATCTTACTAATTGTTGAAATTATACATTGGTTTACCACGTTGGAAACGTGTTAAAATAATACCACTGAAAAATTAAAAATATTTTACTGGCCTCGTAATTAAAATTCAAGTAAACATTCAGAACAAAGGAACATTGAAGCTGAAGCAAGGAATTCGGCAGTCGAGATTTAGCTCCCACTCAGGGAGGTCGTGGCAGATCATGCACTACATCTTCGACATTTCCCCACTCATTCCATATTCAGAGATGTCCATTTGATTTAGATATCTAACCTTTTTATAATTTGAATAGGACGTTTGAATGACGCACCATTATCTCAGCGAAAAATAAACATTGTCTGTACCACATTCTTAAATGGCCTGACCCTTATTCTGAGACTCTGACAGATTATTTTGGACTCATGGACAAGGGGACGCTCTGTCTGCATCCAGCATACATAGGAAAAATGTCGTAAGTTTCAATCGGATCACTTCACATTGTTTAGAAAACGAAAGAGTGTTGTCCGATTTTCCTGGACCAGAGCACGAAGCGGTTACACAAGATTTCGAATTCGTGACAGGTCTACATGTGTAAGATCCATTTTGCACAGAAGCTGTACCCCCCGCTCCCACCTCCCCCCCCCCGCCCAAACCACCCCCCCCCCACCCCCCACCCCCCACCCCCCAACCGCCACCAACATTTTTGCTCGTAAGACCTACAATTGGTTCAATGTAGCTTGCTTTTCCAGTTAATACTATGGACATGACACCCATGTAATGAACTGCATTCTTCACCAGGAATAATAGCACCCAGCGAACATGAAATATGAATCACGGAACCACACACAAAACGCACCTTTGTTACACGGGGTTTCCGAAATAAATTGTAAAATAAATGTTCAGTGGGTTTGTGGGTTCAAGATTAATTTTTGGTTCCATCTAAGTATTACAAATTATTATTTTGAATCTGGTGGATACAATTATCCTTTGATGGTGAGGAGTGCTTCAGAAAAAAATCTTTATTCCTTTGAAATTAAGAATGTCATCAAGCTTATGACTATCTATAATGGGAGCGTGAAAGACTGGAGAAAGAACAGCATCTGCGGCAACATCTGTGAGAAGAGATACATGGTTAAAGTTTCGAGATAATTTTCCTCTTCTTCAAAGCTGAGGAGAGGGGGGACTGCGATCGGTTGCATGCAGTTCAACAATGTTGCGTTTTCTGGAGGTCCACGCTGATATGTTGCATACTCTTGAAATATGATGTGCTGTATGCAACTGAAATGAGATGTGTTGAATGCAGGTGGATTGTAATGGGTTGTATGCGTTTGAACTTTGAGATTAGATCAAAACAGTTTGAGTACTTGAATCGACTGCACCCCATGTTCACCTGAGCTGAACGTTCAGATCTGAATCTCGCAATGAAAATATCTGCCTCGCCAGATCACTTGAAATGTTCGCTGGGTGAACATTTTCACTGTACTCCATTGATGCTGCCCGGATACAACATAAAGTAAAACACAGAAACAGCAGTATGCCTGTTGTGAAAACGATGGTAGTCATGATGTAGAGATACCGGCGCTGGACTGGGGTCAACACAGTAAGAGTTTTCACAACACCATGTAAAAGTCCAAAAGGTTTATTTGGTAGCAAATGTCATTCGCTTTCGGAGCGCTGCTCCTTCGTCAGATGGAATAGAAATCTGCTCTCAAACAGGCACAGAGACACAAAATCAAGTAACAGAATACTGATTGGAATCCGAATCTCGAGAGCCAACCAGGTCTTAAAGATACAGACAATGTGAGTGGAGGGAGCATTAAGCACAGGTTAAATAGATGTGTCTTGTCTCCAGACAGGACAGGCAGTGAGATTCTGCAAGTCCAGGAGGCAAGCTGTGGGGGTTACAGATAGTGTGACATAAACCCAACATCCCAGTTTAGGCCGTCCTCATGTGTGCGGAACTTGGCTATCAGTTTCTGTTCAGCGACTCTGCGCTGTTGTGTGTCGTGAAGGCCAACTTGGAGAACGCTTACCAGAAGATCAGAGGCTGAATGCCCGTGACCGCTGAAGTGCTTCCCCACAGGAAGAAGACAGTCTTGCCTGGTGATTGTCGAGCGGTGTTTATTCAAAGAACAAAGAACAGTACAGCACAGGAAACAGGCCCTTCGGCCCTCCAAGCCTGTGCCGCTCCATGGTCCAACTAGACCAATCGTTTGTATCCCTCCATTCCCAGGCTATTCATCCGTTGTCGTTGTGACTGCATGGTTTCCCCAATGTACCATGCCTCGGGACATCCTTTTCCTGCAGCGTATCAGGTAGACAGCGTTGGCCAAGTTGCAAGAGTAGGTACCATGTACCTGGTAGATGGTGTTCTCACGTGAGATGATGGCATCCATGTCGATGATCCCGCACATCTTGCAGAGGTTGCAGTGGCAGGGTTGTGTGGTGTCGTGTTCGCTGTTCTCCTGAAGGCTGGGTAGTTTGCTGCGGACAATGGTCTGTTTGAGGTTGTGCGGTTGTTTGAAGGCAAGAAGTGGGGTGTGGGGATGGCATTGGCGAGATGTTCGTCTTCATCAATGACATATTGAAGGCTCCGGAGGAGATGCTGTACCTTCTCCGCTCCGGGGAAGTACTGGGTGTTGAAGGGTACTCTGTCCACCGTGTCCCATGTTTGTCTTCTGAGGAGGTCGGTGCAGTTTTTCGCTGTGGCGCGTCGGAACTGTCGATCGATGAGTCGAGCGCTATATCCTGTTCTTATGAGGGCATCTTTCAGCGTCTGGAGGTGTCTGTTGCGATCCTCCTCATCCGATCAGATCCTGTGTATACGGAGGGCTTGTCCATAGGGGATGGCTTCTTTAACGTGGTTAGCGTGGAAGCTGGAGAAGTGGAGCATCGTGAGGTTATCCGTGGGCTTGCGGTACAGTGAGGTGCTGAGGTGACCGTCCTTAATGGAGATGCGTGTGTCCAAGAATGCAACCGATTCCGGAGAGTAGTCCATGGTGAGTCTGATGGTGGGCTCGAGCTTGTTGATGTCATCATATAGTTGTTTCAGTGATTGTTCACCATTGCTCCAAAGGAAGAAAATGGGTGTTTGTGAAAATTGGTGTTGTGAAGACTCGTACTGTGTTGTGACAACAACAGGACTCACGAATAGGTCTAAGCGTGCGGTTTGTGGAGTACCAGATGCCGTCTCGAGTGAGTAGAGACTCGCCCAATGAGGAACAGCCAGCCGGGGATTTTAAGCCAGTAGCTGTGCCCGGATCGGATTTGTAGGTCTCGAGTTGCGGATTATATGGCTGTAAACTGCGGGAGTGGTATTTTCATTTGGGGCACAATAAAAGGTGTTGGGGACGGCATTTGGCTGAATTATTACATTGGTATCGAGGAGAAAACAATGCATTTTCCTCCATCATTCCCTGCAGACAAACTTCAAACATCAAGAATTTCTCTGGTAAGAAAAAATAATTATGCATCTTTTCGGGAAACTTGAACCCTGTGACACCATTGGGAGAAGACTGGGTCCAACACACTGCATGCATTATTTCGTCCGTGCTAACAACATTGAAGGAGATAAAAAAAGAAAAGGTGACATTGCTAACAGCATGCCGGGCCCCGACTTTCAGTTTAGTCATACGCCGAATCTCTCCTGATGCCACAAATCAAAAAATAATTATGAACTCGTCGGCCTGATGAAAATACACGACAACCTGAACTCCCCTGCAAAGTCCAGAGATATCGCTTCAATATTGCTTGGGGATCCCCTGTGGAATCTGCCACTGAGTTCTTGGCCAGGTGGCAGAAACTTGTTGAACACTGCGGAATTGGATCATCTCTGAATGAAATGTTGTGGGACAGATTTGTATTTGACATAAAAGACCGAACCACTCAAAGGTATCTCTTGGCAGAACCCAACGTCGACCTTATAAAGTCCATTGAGGTAGCCTTGTCAATTGAACATGCCACATAAGGGGATCAGTAGTTACAAGGGGCATCAACTAGCTATATCTTTCAGCCGGGGGTAGGCATCACATGCAAACAGTACTCAATGCAGAGCGCTTGTGCCAATCAGGGATGAAAAATACCCATTCATTATCGGAATGCTAAAGGCATCACTAGGTAGTCAATGCCAGCACGAAGAGTATTAAAGAACATCCTCCAAAGAGCTGCACTTGATAGTTGAATCACTGCTGCAAGCGTTGTCGAAGTGCAAAACCACGGTGATGTTTCAGAAATGGGAAATAAAAATGTGCTGCCGAAGAATAAAGCCAAAGCTATTCTCTGTATTTAACTTACAGGTATCCCATTTTACAGAGACAGGGACACGACAACTAAATCGTATTATAACAACTGGGAATGGTTGAGTTACGTAAATGGCCATCTCTTGAAGATGAAGGTGGATACTGGCGTCGCAGTCTCCATTATCACAGAACAGACCTGTAAGCACTTCCAATCGGGGATCCAATATCTGAGTTTGGAAGTTTTGATGGACCAGCTAAACACCTACACGCGGGAAGATTTACAAATAAAAGGCACCACAGTGGCCGCAGTGACATCTAGACAGCAATCAGATCGTCTGTCATTCATTGTTGTGCGGGGGAATGGACAAAGCCTGCCTGAGGTACAATTGGGTCCTACAGATTACAATTGTCTAACCTGCTGAAGATCTGCAGGGGAGGCATGTGGGGACTGTACGATGATATCAGGAGATACCCTGGAGCATTTCAGGAGGGCCTGGGGAAAATAGAAAGAGTCAGGGCCAAGATCTACGTTGACACTAATACTCCATCTGGGGTATTTCAGAGGTGAACCAATCCCAAAATCCAGGCGAGAGAACGTGGAAACTGAACTAACGCGCCTTGAAGTCTTGGGTATAATAAGACCTGTGCAAATTGCAGAATGGGCTTTGCCCACCCTACTCCTCTTCCAGTTCGTCTTAATTAAATAACTGTCAATCGGGTATCCAAGCTCGTTATTGTACTGCATGCCCCGGATTGAAGAATTGTACGCCACGTTAACGGGTGGCAAGCTGTCCTGCAATTTGGACATGAACCACGCCTATCCTCAACTTGAATTGGACGAGTTACCCTGAAATATCTGTGACTATCAAAACACAAAAAGGACTGAATGAATAAACCCGTATACCCTTCGGGATCTCAACAGTGTGTGCGTGGGTCCCATCAGCGTGTGTCATCTTCCGAAGAATAATAGTGAACACCCTTCATGGGCGAGACAAAGCAGCAGTTTCCTTAGATTATTTTTTGGTTACGGGGGATTTAGAAGAGGAACAACTGCCGAACCTAGAAAAAGTATTGCAAGGTTTCCAGAGCGGGAGTACGCTCGATGGGGAAGAAATTCGTTTTCCAAACAGCTGAAGTAACCTATTTAGGCAGCCAAGTAGATGGAAGGTGGCTACATCCAGTGGAGGATAAATTAAAAGCCATCAAGGAAACATCAACCCAACAAACACCATGGAATTCAATACTTTTTGCAGTAAGTAAATTATTACAGAAAATATATCCTGAATTTGGCTTCGATGCTGCCAACTTGCATACCTTATTCCGAATATATCACAGATGGTCCTTGGAATCTCCGCAGGCAGTGGCTTCGTCTATAGTTAAACGCCAGTTACTGTCATTAACATACTGGCCCTTTTCGACCCGAAAATTTTGATTCTTATTTTTTCTTGATGACCTCTCCCCACACAGAGTTGGTGCAGTGATGTCAATTGCTGAAAAGACAGATGGAGTCGCCCATCGTGTGTGGCTCCTGGACCTGTTGGATGCAGAATGATGATATCCTCAAATTGGGAAGGAAAAGCTGGTGGTCGCTTTTGGTATGAACAAGTGCCACCAATGCGTCTTAGGTGATTATTGTATAGTCATCGACCATAACGCCTTACTGGACCTCTTCAAGTTGTATCGCACCGCACCGTGAACTACAACATGTGTCGCTCCAGCATCGCTATTAATGGAACGTCAAAGTTCAGAATACCAACCGGAAGAAGCACAGAGGCCACCTCATCGTCAGGTTCTCCGTGCGCGAGGCATCCCGCCACTGGCCATGGAGATAGGCCTTGCCAATGGCTGTCCACAGCTTAAAGGTGACTCCGAGTTCCCACTCTGGATTGTGATGACATGGACTCTGAAATGAGCGCTTAAGAAGTGGGCCTCCAGGCTGAAGTGGAACCTGAGCAGAATGTTATCGAGACCTCAACGACCACAGCAGATCATCAATATATATTTCTGTGCGCTTCCTTGAGTCCGAGCTTCCTTATTGAGAGAACTGAGGCTCGCAAAGTGGGGTGCATCCAGCGGGTTTTTGAAACATGTAACTTTACCAGGAGCAGGCTTGTAGATGCCGAGGTGAAAGCTGTCTGACTATAAGCTGCAGGAGGAACAATTAACTTTGATGCACAAAAAAAAATGTTGGTGACGCTGAACTGGCGTTTGGCTGAATTACGACAGTAGCATTCCAATATGTCCTTTTAAGTCTCTTTATGGCCTTGTTCCACCTAGCACTTCACTTCATTATGCTTGCCTTCCCTATTCCTGCATGCTAGCTTTCTATAATTTATGTACCAATATTCTGAATCTCTCCCTGCTGCAGGTATCTGCAGTCTTTCCTCGTTTGATTAATATTCAGTTACTATAATCTTTCTAACAAAGTGTATAACATTACATTTTCCTACATTACAGTACAACCTCCTGGGTTTTAACGATTCACTTACCCTGTCTATATGCCTTTGTAAACTCTTTGCGGAACCCTCACTGCAAGGTATCCTCACCACTTGGATCGATATATAATTGGGAAGTGCTAATGATCAGATAGGGGTTACAGTGTGTATGTAAGCCTATTTATAGTTAACAAATCAAAGTTAACTCTTTTTTCTTTTTTTAAAGAGCTTGAGAAAGGGTATTACAGAGATTTGTACCTGGGATGGATGCTAGTTGATGGAGAAATGGCAGTGGAGGTGTAGGGGTGGCCATGGAGCTAGTTGCAGAGGTGGGGAAAGGGGACAATGAAGCTATTGAATTGTCTATGACATAAATAAAAATGTATCAGAATCGCAGATTTGATACTGGAAAGGAAAGACAATAAAGATGTGATGGTCTGAGGAGGTGTGAGAACACACTCTACACACGCGTATGTGATATTTCGTCGAAAGCCTTCTGAAAGTCCAAATAAACAAAAACCGCTGGCTTCTCTCATCATCTCCACGTTCTCGAACTCTATCTCTACTCATACTGATCTCCTTCAATTGCTCCCTTTCACTAAACCGTCTGCTCCAAACGTTTCTGAGTCTCTATTTGTGCCCTCCTTTGTGAAGACAGAACAAACGTATGGATTCAGTTTGTCGTCCATTACTTTGTTTCTCATTATAAATTCCCCTGATTCTATCTGTAAGGGACCTACAATTGACTTCCCCCAAATTGTTCTCCTCATAAACTTGTATAAATATATACAGTTTATTAAAACGTTACCTGACAAGCTCACACTCGTACTCTATTTTATAGTTTTTAACCAGTCCTTTCGTCGGTATTTGTTGAATTGTATCTGTTCACAATACGCAGGATCTGCTGTTTTTCTTACCAATATGTATGCCTCTCCCAGTTTCCCTTGGAAGCCATCGTTTGGCCACCTTTCCAGTTTTCTTCTTCGCCAGAGAGTAATAAGCAATTGTTGCAGTTGACAAGTGTTCTCCTTGAATGTTTGCCATTGCCTATCACCGTCACCGGTATAAGTCAGGCTTCCTAATCTATCATTGCCAACTCGTGCCTCAAATCATTGCAGTTCATTTTTAAAACGTATGATTTAGGGCCATATTCTCAGCATCAACTAGGTCACTCTTGATCTTATTGAAAATATCTGTCATGTTGTGGTCGCTTATCACCAACTGTTCTCTCACAACTAGGTTACCAACTGTTCGTTTATAATTCTACAATGCACAGTCATGGATGGTCTGTTCTTTAGTTGGCTCCTCAACATATTGGTCCAGAAAGCATCCCGTATACACTCCATGTATGCCTCTTGTACGGTATTGTGACAAATTTGTTTAGCCCAATCTATATGCAGATTAAAATTAATCATAATAACAAATGTTCCGTTTGCGGATATATCTGTCATTGCCCGTTTAATGTCAGTCCCAACATCAGCACAACATTTTGGGGGCTAATATACAATACTTTCTAAGCTTCTTCGCCCACTTATTGTTTCTTAGCTCTATCCATACAACTTTCACAATAACGGAATAAGTATCCTTCCTCAGCATGGTGTTTATTTCCACTTCAATTAGCAAAGCAACTCCAACGCCTTTACCTTTTTACGTTCCAAAATACTGAATACCCCTCGATGTTAAGTTCCCATCACCCTGTAAGCATCTCTCCGAAATCCCGATTACAGCCTACCAGTATACATCTATTTGTGCAATACTTAATCACGGTATTGTGAATGCTCCGACATTAAGACACAGCACATTTAGGCTCGTCTTTTTCACATTACTGTTGTTGTTTGCACTATTTCTCACTGAGGAACTGCTTGAATTTGCCCTTACTTTCTCTGCATATCATATTCTCATTCCTCTTCTGTCTTTTTTGTGATTGGTTTCCCCTCATCTGACTCCATGCATAGTTCGCATTCCCATAAATTTTAGATTAAATTTTCCCCAACCCCTCTAGCCAATACTCCCCCTTGGATATCGTTCCTGACCCTGCCCAGGTATAATCTGTCCTGTTCGTAAAGGTCCCAACTCCACCAGAACTGCTGCAATTTCCACAGCAATCTGAAACACTCTCCCTCTCACTATCGCTGCAGCCATGTATTCATCCTATATATCCTGTTATTTCTGCTTTGACGAGCACGTGGAACTGGTATTAATCCTGAGATCACAGGCTTTTAAGTCCGGAATTTTAAAACTTTCTTCGTAACTCCATATAATTTGCATTTAGTACCTCATCCTATTTTAACCTATATAATTGGTACTAATGTGTACCACGAAGACTGATTGTTCACCTTCCCACTGTACAATGTCCTGGAACCGCCCCAAGACATCCTTGGCCCTAGCACAAGGGAGGCAAGATATCATCCTGAAGTCTTGGTTGCGGCCACAAAAACGCCTATCTTTTCCCCTTACAAATGAATCCCCCATAACGATTGCATTATCACACTTTTATTCTCCTCCCCTTTTCAGCAGAAGCAACCTTGGTGCAAGGAAATTGATGTTGCTGCTTTCCCCTGAAAGGTTATTCCTTTCAACAGTATCCAACACGGTATCGTTGTTTTTCAGGAGAATGGCCACAGGACAATCCTGCACTGCCTCAGACGCTTCCTCTGCCTGCTGGTCACCAATTCCCTCACTGACTTGGGAATCTTAACCTCCAGTGTCGTCTCCTCTTGTACAGCTATTGCATTTGAAGTACTCACCTATATGTTTATGAAATGTAGTGCGGATACCCCTTCACTGCCCTGTGCGAAATTGATTCCCAGACTTTGAACATCCTCAGGGTGAAAATGTTTTTCCTCAATTGCGATTGAAATCCCCTGGCCATTACCATAATTTATGCCCCCTGGTCATGGTCCGGCTACTACGGGAAACATTCCTTCATATTTACTCTATCTGTGCCACCCATAATTCTGTGCGCCTCGATGATGTTCCTCCCAGCCTTCTCTGCTCAAAGGAAAACAATCCAGATAAGCTAGCAACACTTGAGAGTGCAAAGTCTCCTGACCACGTTCAACTTGAAACCTGTTGTAGTGCAATCATATCCTTCTTAGATTGTGGCGGCCACATTTGAAAAAAATAATCTTTTTGCACGACATGCATTAAGATCCACTGCCACAGCCTGTTACCGCAGACAACTTATAATGTGTGATGGCACAAAGGACTCCCGCAACCTTAAACTACCGCCCGAAGTCAACGGACATTTCCATTGTCCACCCCTCTTCCGCTCCGATTCCGTGGCGGGCGGTAAACGTCCGGCGAATCCGATAAAGAACAAAGTCACAACAACACAGTCCCATACCCTACTTCACCAAATCGATAAGTAACTGAATGATACTTATTATTGAACGGACAGAAATTGACAAAATATGATCTCTGAATTATAAATTAAAACGCAGTGTTGAGTGAACTTTTTACTTTATTTCCTCAATTCATGAGACCTGTATTTTAGAACGCATTGCGTTTTTTCCAACAGTAATTATTGTTAATTCCACAAACGGTTTGTTATTTAAACATTGAATTTCACTTGATGCATGGCGAAGCAATCGACTCTGTTTTTTTGTTACTGATTTGAAGTCTCATCAGTTTTCTTGCTCAGGGATCCTGGTCTCAACGCACCTCAGATTGTCCCTCAAACTTTTTGCCATTGTGCCTTAGAATTCATCGCCCCTCTCATTTTCCTCTACGTCGAACATTTCCACTGGTTTGGGTTAATGCACATGCACTTTCAGTCTCGGTCATCTTACTTCCACTCGATCAACCCACTTACTATCTGCTCTCCACCCCCAAGAAGAAGCCCCAAAACCCCATTTTTAGATGCGGTTTGTGAATGAATGCCTGCGTTTAAGTTTGCGAGCAACCAGACACAGAGATTCAGCCTGAATGGCGACATCGGATAGGGCAAGGGGAAAGTGAATTGTGATTTTCCGTTGGAGAGGGGACGGGGGGCGGGCGGAACGTGGGGCGGGGGGGGGGGGGAGGGGGGAGTGTCGCAGATGATGGCAGGATGATGCGATGATTCAAATACGCTGATCCCGCATGTGGTTGGCTGCCCAATCTGATACAGGGAATATACCGTTCCGACTTTCAAATATCAAAGTGGTGACCATGATGTGCCGAGGGAATGTCGGGAGAAAAAAGAGAGTGCGTATTCCGTACCATTCGCTCGGTGCTCCGCTCGGATCAGTGATCAGCTCTCAGCTGTCGAATTGTCTCAGCAAAGCAGGTAATTTGCTACAGTCAAAACGTTCGTTATTAATAACTATATTAAATAATGTTAAACTCATCGCAGACAGTCAACTGACTATCATTGGTATTGAAGCCGCGGAATCCAAAAATCAAAACAGGTTACTGGAACCAGTTTGTTTTGTAACAGAAATGAATTTAATTCTCTATGGATTCGTGATAATTATGTCTGATGGGAGGGCATCATTATTTCAATAATACGGGAGTCACTTCTATAAGTTATGAACTGGTAACACCATCAACAGGGAAGAGTAGCTCAACTGAGAGTTATTGGAGGGATTGGAACAATCGTTTGAAGCATTACAATAATTGATCTGTATCTGAGAGCAATAACTTAGAACTGCTCAGCAATGGGTGAGAGTCTGAGAACAATCGATTGGAATGATAGAACAATGGATGAGAATCTGGGAACAATAGTTTGGAATGATACAGCAATGGATCAGGGTCTCAGAACAATAGATTCGAATGTTACAACGTTGGAAAGGGATTTGTTAGAGTAGCTTCAGCTGACACTACAGCCAGCTGGTTGAATGGGCGGATCGAGTACGCACTTTATGTGAGTCAATACTTTTATTATCCTATGCTCACACTGATTGGTATTCCTGGTGAGTTTCTCTATCCAGTTTTGAAAGGCTTACATAACGATGATCTGTGCTGCTGTTCTTTCTCTATCAAGGAATGAACTACAAATTTATGATTTATAAATTTGCGAATGATATTAAGATAGGCAGGGAAGTAACTGCGAGGACATTAATGAAGACTGAACATACTGATAGGCAGTTTAAGAGAGGTATCAAAAATATAGCAGCTGAACTTTCCTTATAGGTAAGTTGTGCACGTTGCAGGAAATCGAATCATTAACTTATTCAGGTGGATAGATTGTACTACTTTGTCGTATCGAGGCATTTCTGCTCCAGTACATGACAATAAAAATTGATAGTAGTTACAGCAAATGACTAGAAAATGATATTGTCATAGAGTCATAGAAGCGTCCAACACAGAGAATACCCTTCGGCTCATCGAGTCTGCACCGACAGTAACTACCACCACAATCGCACTAATCCCGTTGTCTAGCGATTGTCGCATATCCTTTCAGTGTTATAATGTATTAAGTGCTCTTCCAAATAGTTTTTAAAGTTTGCAACATTTTCAGTTTCCACTACCTTCCCAGACAGTGCATTGCAGATTTCCACTATCCACTCTGTGAAAGGAATGTTCTCTGAAATCCCCTGTGAATCTGCCCCACCATACCATAGCATTATGCCGCCTCGTGTTTGGCCCCGCAACCCAAGGGGAACAGCTGCTTCCAATTCATCTTCTCCATGCCCCTCATTACCCTATGCACCTCAATCTTCCCTCAGCACTATAAAAAAGAACATCGAAAAGCATCTGGTCTCACCTTATAGTTCAGATGAACCATCCCAGGAATAATCCTGTTGAATCCCTCCTGTACCCCTCCAGTGCAATCACATCCACCCTTACAGTGAGCTGACCAGAACAGCACACAAAATTCCAACTGTTTATTGTAAAGTGCATTGAATACAAAAGTAAATGAGTTTTGCACCTGTTTCATCGGCCGTCCATGAGAACACATCTGGATGGTTTTGACAGTTTTAACCATGGTGCAGGAGGGAAAAAAATGTATACAAATGCTTTTGACGCAGTCCAGGGAAATAATCTCACATATGCAAACAGCCTATCGCCACTTGCTTACCAAGAATCTATCCATCTCTACCGTACCATAATTCAAAAGCCGCGGTTCCACCTGCTTTGGAGAAATGTTGTTCCGAAGACCAACGTTCCCCTGAGAGAGGACAACAATATATTCACCTCTGTCTGAATGGAAGACCTTTAATAGTAACAGTGAACCCTAGTTCACTTACAGATCTGCTGGAAAATTCGGGACTGTTTTAATTGGAGATGCTTTAGTTGAGATTTGGTCGTCGTATTCACTTCCACATCTGCTGGAAAATTCGGGACTGTTTTAAATGGAGATGCTTTAGTTGAGATTTCATCATTGTGTTCAATATCATGCGGGGTCAGAAGACATGACGTGGTGGCATCCGATTCACATTTGTGGAGGGAAAGTGATGGAAATGGGGCATTTAAAATTGTCACCTGACATTGAATATCCTTAGTCTATATCAGTGGTTCCCAAAGGGTGCGGCGCGCCACACTGGTGCGGCGATGGCAAGTGTGGCGGGAAGATTCAAGGACAATCAAAGAAACATTTAAACATCGACAGATATTTTTCCAAAGTGAGAGCAAGAGTATCAATGATGCTGAGGACGATCCGAGTCCACGTTGTGATCCAGAATCGCCGTTCGAACAGAGTGCTGAAGAAGAGTCGTTTAAATCTACACCAGCAGCAGGCCCAAGCAAACCTCCAAAAAAGAAAGTTTGTCGACAATATATGGATTGTTATCTGAGTCTCGGTTTCACATGGACTAGAGATGAAAACGCACCTTGGCCTATGTGTTTGATCTGTGAGAAGCTTTCCCAAGCAAGATGAAAAGACATCTGTTGTCAAAACATGGAAATATGGCAAGCAAGGATGTTCAATATTTTGAAAGGCTTTTGGAGCAGCAGAAATGCCAACGATCATACTTCGAAAAACGAATGACAGTCTCAGATAAGATGCAGATTATATCTTACCAAGTGGCTGAATTGATTGCTCAACAGACAAAACCACATACACGAGCTAAAAAATTGATTCAGCCCACCTGCAGCTTGATTGTGAAAACTTTGTTTGGTTTTGATGCTGAGCGAGAAGTTATGGAAATTCCTTTGTCTGACAATACAATTCGCAGAAGAATAGTTGATAGGTCAACTAATATAGAGAAGCGTGATTCCGAAAGTATGAAGAATTCTAAATTTGCCATTCAAGTTGATGAATCGACCGACATTAGTGGAAAAGCACAGTTGCTTGCCTATATCATATTCATTCACAATGACGAAATAGTCACACAGTTTCTATTTTGCAAAGAACTTGAAAAACATACCAGAGGACAAGATATTTTCCAAACCTTGTCTGAGTATTTGGAAAAAGTTGAGATTTCATGGGAATCTTGAATTGGAATTTGTACGGATGGAGCGCCATGTATGAAAGGGAATGTGAGAGGCTTGGTGGCACTCATCAAACAGAAAAATCCAGATGTAATATCAGCTCATTGTTTTTTTATACAGAGAGGCATTAATCACCAAGACCCTTGTAGCTGATTTGAAGTTGGTTCGAGATAAATCTGTGCGCATTGTGAACTTCATCAAAGCAAAACCACTAAAGGCGCGGTTATTTGCTCAACTCTGCAAAGACATGGAATAAAAACATCAATGCCGAATTCTGCACTCGGAGGTTCGCTGGATGTCCCGCGGAAAAGTTTTAAATCGGGTGTTGGAACTGAAGAACGAATTAAGAGAGTATTTGGAACAAGAAGAGAACCCATTGTATCACCAACTGGATGACAATGACTGGTGTGCAAATCTGACATATTTGGCCGATATCTTTTCCCTGTTGAATGTGCTCAGTGCCAGTATGCAAGGCCGCCATGACAATATCCTCACAACTACAGACAAACTAACTGCATTCAAAAAAGAGCTTCAGCTCTGGCTCAGAAGAGCGGTGCGACATAACCTCGAAATCTTTCCACTGGTAAAAAGTTTTAAAACTAGCAATGAATTGTACGGCCTCATACAGGAACATCTTGCAACACTGGTAGAAAAGATTGATCATTACTTCCCATCGTTGTCGACAGAAATATTCGACTGGGTTAAAGACCCCTTTGCGAATTCCAACTGTTCCGGTCTGACATTGGATGAGGAGGAGGAAATGACCTGTATTTCGAATGATCGCACCTTGAAAATGAAACACGGGAGTATGCCACTGGATTATTTTTGGACATACAACCAGAAACAGTATCCACGCATCTCTTCAAGAGCATTAGCTATTATTCTGCATTTCTCCACGACATATTGTTGTGAACAGGGATTTTCAGCTCTGACAAATATCAAAGACCAGAAAAGAGAAAGGCTTCTTTGTGTTGATGAGGAGATGAGAGTTTGTTTGTCTCAAATTAGACCATATATGTATGAGATAACCTGACAAAAACAAGCTCACACCTCTCATTGAGATTGTATGCTTACTTAAGGTTACATATGTAAGAGGCTCGTCTATAAGTATATTTTGGGAATGAATCATGTTTTTATGTAGCTGCATTGTTTTATACATTCTGGATGTCCCATGATCATGTTATAAAGTAGTTATGTTCTATGTTATGAATCAAGCACTGCCAGGAGTTTTTTTTTTGTTTTTGAATGTTTTTCTTATCAATAAAAAATTCGGTGTTGCGCGAGGAAATTTTTATTCCGAACGTGCGGCCCAGTGAAAACATGTTTGGGAAACACTGGCTTACATTAACACTGCAATGAATGTACCGTGAAAATACCCTGGTTACCACACTCCGGCGCCGGGTATACTGAGGGAGAATTTAGCATAGCCAATGTACCTAACAATAACGTCTCTCAGACTGGAGGATGAAACCACAGCACCCGAAGGAAATCCACTCAGACATGGGGGGAACGTGCAGACACCATACAGACAGTGACCAAATCCAGGAGTCAAACCCGTGTCCCTGGCGCTGTGAGACAGCGGTGCTAACCACTGTGCCACTATGCCACCTCGAATTAAGAACAATTGGAAACTTCCACTTTGCAGAGGCGGAAAAAAGCAGCACGTGGACAGATCAAATGACAACAATTTTAGCATCGCTGAAAATTGCATATAGAGCAAGTAGCTTGATGGATAGACTTAGCAGATACCCCAACAATAGCAAGGAAGGAAAAGTACACGTACTGAATAATGAAAAGTGCATATTCTAACCGATGTTTTAATAATAACACATCGTAATATGTAGAAAGATACCAAAGGTAAGACGATAAACTCTTGCCGTTTGAACAAACAAAGAACAAAGAACAAAACAACACAGGAAACAGGCCCTTCTGCACTCCAAGCCTGTGTCACTCCGTTGTCCAACTAGACCAATCGTTTGTATCCCTGCATTCCCAGGCTGCTCATGGGACTATCCAGGTAAGTCTTCAACGATGTCGGCATGTCTGCCTCCACCACCCTACTAGACAGCACATTCCAGGCCCCCACCACCCTCTGTGTAAAAAACATCCCTCTAATATCTGAGTTATACTTCGCCCCTCTCACCTTGAGCCCGTGACCCCCCGTGCTCGTCACTTCTGATCTGGGAAAAATCTTCCCACCGTTCACCCTATCTATCCCCTTCATAATCTTGTACACCTCTATTAGATCTCCCCTCATTCTCCGTCTTTCCAGGGAGAACAAGTCCAGTTTACCCAATCTCTCCTCATAGCTAAGACCCTCCATACCAGGCAACATCCTGGTAAACCTTCTCTGCACTCTCTCTAACGCCTCCACGTCCTTCTGGTAGTGTGGCGACCAGAACTGGACGCAGTACTCCAAATGTGGCCGAACCAGCGTTCTATACAGCTGCATCATCGGACTCCAGCTTTCATACTCTATACCCCGTCCTATAAAGGCAAGCATACCATATGCCTTCTTCACCACCTTCTCCAACTGCGTTGCCACCTTCAAGGATTTGTGGACTTGCACACCTAGGTCCCTCTGTGTTTCTATACTCTTGATGACTTTGCCATTTGTTGTATAACTCCTCCCTGCATTATTTATTCCAAGATGCATCACCTCGCACTCATCCAGATTAAATTCTATCTGCCACCTCTCCGCCCAGTTTTCCAGCCTATTTATATCCTGCTGTATTGCCCGACAATGCTCATCGCTATCCGCAAGACCAGCCATCTTCGTGTCATCCGCAAACTTGCTGATAATGCCAGTTACACCTTCTTCCAAATAATTTATATATATCACAAATAGCAGAGGTCCCAGTACAGAGCCCGGCGGAACACCACTGGTCACAGACCTCCAGCCGGAAAAAGACCCTTCGACCGCTACCCTCCGTCTCCTATGGCCAAGCCAGTTCTCCACCCATCTAGCCACTTCTCCTTGTATCCCATGAGCCTTAACCTTCTTAACCAATCTGCCATGTGTGACTTTGTCAAATGCCTTACTGAAATCCATATAGACGACATCCATGGCCCTTCCTTCCTGAGCCGTTTTTGTCACTTCTTCAAAAAACTCCAACAAATTTGTAAGGCACGACCTCCCTCTTACAAAACCATGCGGTCTGTCACTAATGAGATTGTTCCGTTCTAAATGCACATACATCCTGTCTCTAAGAATCCTCTCCAACAACTTCCCTACCACGGACGTCAAGCTCTAATGTCCCGGGTTATCCCTGCTACCCTTCTTAAACAACGGGACCACATTCGCTATCCTCCAATCCTCAGGGACCTCACCTGTGTCCAAAGAAGCGACAAGGTTTTCCGTCAGAGGCCCAGCAATTTCATCTCTCATCTCCCTGAGCAGTCGAGGATAGATGCCATCAGGCCCTGGGGCTTTGTCAGTTTTAATGTTCCCTAAAAAACCTAACACTTCCTCCCTTTTAATGGAGATTTTCTCTAACCGGTCAACACCTCGCTCTGAGTCACTCCCGGTAAACACGTCCCTCTCCTTCGTGAATACCGATGCAAATTATTCGTTTAGGATCTCCCCTATTCCCTTGGGTTCTAAGCATAATTCCCCTCCTTTGTCACTGAGAGGTCCGATTTTCACCCTGACAACTCTTTTGTTCCTAATGTCTGAATAGAATGCCTTAGGATTCTCCTTAATCCTGCCTGCCAAGAACATCTCGTGAACTCTTTTTGCCCTTCTAACTCCCCGTTTGAGTTCTTTCCTACTCTCTCTGTTTTCCTCCAGAGCTCCATCTGTTTTCAGTTGCCTGGACTTAACGTACGCCTCCCTTTTCATTTTAATCAGATCCTCAATTTCCCTGGTTATCCATGGCTCTCGAACACTGCCTTTTCTTTCTTTCCTTTTTACAGGCACATGCCTATCCTGCAGCCTTATCAATTGTTCCTTAAAAGGCTACCACATGCCAGACGCGGACTTACCCTCGAACATCCTATCCCAATCAACGTCCACCAATTCCTGCCTAATCCGGCTGTAGTTAGCCTTCCCCCAATTTAGCACCCTGCCCGTAGGACAGCACTCATCCTTGTCCATTACTATCCTAAAGTTAACAGAGGTTGTGGTCACTATTGGCCACATGTTCCCCTACCGAAACTTTGACTACCTGACCGGGCTCATTTCCCAGAACTAGGTCCAGTAGAAACCCCTCTCTAGTCGGGCTATCTACATAATGTTGCAAAGAACCTTCCAGTATGCATTTTACAAATTCCTCCCCGTCCGGAACCCCAGCTCTAAGCACTTTCCAGTCTATACCAGGGAAATTAAAGTCCCCCACTGCAACAACTCTATATTTTCTGCACCTATCCAGAATCTCCTAACATATCTTTTGCTCCACTTCCCGTGGGCTGTTGGGTGGTCTGTAGTACACCCCCAGCATAGTGACTGCACCTTCCTGTTTCTGAGTTCCACCCACAGTGACTCAGCACATGACCCCTCTAAGTTGTCTACCCTCTGCACCGCGGTAATATACTCCCTAACTAATATCGCTACTCCCCCACCTTTTTTAACCCCTCCTCTGTCTCGCCTAAAACACTTATACCCCGGAATATTCAGCTGCCAGTCCTGTCCCTCTTTTAACCAAGTCTTCGTCACCGCAGCCACATCCAAATTCCACATAAGTATTAAGGCCCTAAGTTCATCTGTCTTAACCGTTACCCTCCTCGCATTGAAGCAGATGCACTCCAGACCTCCAGGCGCACTCAGGTCATCCTTGTTGGGACATTCCAATCGTGTGTTCTCACATTCTGATCCATTGCTGTAACATTGCAGTCGTGCGTTGTCAGTTTCTGGTACGTTGTTGAAAGATTACAATCCATTATTTTCAGATTATGATCTCCCTTCTCCCTCTATCTGGAGCACTTGTTCCTTGTTAGTACCTGAGCTGGTCGATCTGCAGACACGATGGGAGAATTCATTGAAATGAATCCTTATTAATAAAAGAAGGAAAGCTTCCAGTGGCACCGTTAAGTGCCATGGGTAATGCCATTAATTACAGTCACCAAACAAACAGATTCAGTTAATCTGTTACAATCCGAAACTTTTTACCCAGTATAGATGTGTTGAATGAGGGTCGGTGATGGACGTAATTGGGAATAGGGGAGGCCATGGCCCGAAACTGATCCAGTTAATTAATGCAGTAATGGAGAACGTCACAGTCATACGTATGGTTATTGAAAACGCGTATGAAAATGTTCCACTCCATCTGACGAAGGAGCAGCGCTCCGAAAGCTAATGGTATTTGCTACCAAATAAACCTGTTGGACTTTAAATTGGTGTTGTTAAAACTCTTACTGTGTTCACCCCAGTCCAACGCCGGCATCTCCACATCATTACTTCCATTTATGGACGCATAGAATTGCAAATCAAACACAAGATGTTTGTTTTAATGTTTATCTTTAAATCTCCCACTGGCACATTGAGTCGATTTCTGCCCACCCCATTTTTGTAAGAAGGTGAGGGCACAAGATTGACAGGCGTTGTTTTCTTAGGAGTCAGAACATGGACTTCAACCACATGCAGAGACTGGAGAAGCTTTGGTTATTTTCATTAGTGCAGATAGTTGGAAGTGGAGTGAATGCAAAATACTGCAGATGGTGAAAAACAGAAATAAAGAACTGTTTGATATGCTCTGCAGGACTGGCAGCGTCGGTGAAGAGAACAACCTCGTAACACAATAAACGCACACACACAGAAACACACACACACACACACACAAGCACACACACGTGTAATTGTGTCCAATGGACTGGAATGGAGAACAGAAAACTCTAGCATACAGATTGATGTGTAACTCTGACCAATAAACTGATATAAAACAGAGAAAACATTTATAGAAGGATCGGGTCATAGACTTCCTGCAGTAAGGAAGTAGGTTATTCGGCCCATTAAGACTGCGACGACTCTCCAAAAGAGCAACTTACTCAGGCCAACTTCCTACTGTAACCCCGTAAACCTGCGTATTTACCAGGTCTACTTCACCTAACCTACACATCTTTGGACATTCAAGGGAAAACTTAGCATGGTTATTCCATCGAAACTGCACATATTTGGGCTGTGTGAGGAATCCAGGTCACCCCGAGGAAACTCATGCAAACACAGAGAGAACTCGCAAACTCCACAAAGACAGTCACAAAAGCCGAAATCTTAGTTTGATCCCTGGCAGTGTGACATCTGTATTACAACAGATTGTGTTACTGTGAGAAGCAGAGATAAAATTCACAGACGCCTTGTCTCCTATGGAAAAGCCGTTTGTGTCAACGTGGACAAGAAATTGTAATTGAAACGAGATGTTGCTTCACAGCAATGCTTGTTCCCACATTGTGAAGAAAACTGGAATGGACTGCAGGTATCTTCGGGAGCACAGCTGGATATGTTATTTTGAACAATGGACAAGAATGCAAAATTAGATGTCCTTCCACAGAACAGTTTGAGGCCTCAGTCTGAACGTTGTCTTGCAACACAGAAGTTCTTCTCGAATACTGATGGAATTGTATTTGTCAGGCTGAAAGTGAAGGCAGAGACGTAGTTCCGGGGTACAGTTGGATCTGTTATTATGAGCAAATAATTGGAATGGATTGGAAAGGCTCTTCTACAATGCTACAGGGTGTGTCTTTGTGAAATAGGTGGATGCGACAGAGGAGCTGGATATGCTATTGTAAACTATATTGTAAACCATTTTACTTGGAGCAGTTCTTCTTCTGGATATGTTATTCTGAACAATATTGTGTACTACTGCCCAGAGGTATTTCAGATGGCAGTACAGTTGGATGCCTTATTCTGCATAGTCAAATGGAATGCAACATCTAGTTTATCATATTCAATCCAGATTGATGTGCTACTGTTAACAGTAAACTACAATGTAAGACAGAAACGTTCTTCTGCACACAGTGAAATGTGTTATTCCGATCAATCTAATGGATTGGAAAACATAGTTCTTAATAAGTCCTGCAGCTGGATGTGAAAAAGAAACAGGGTTTCATTGTACAAATAAATGCTCCTCTATAGCACAACTGGGGGCTAATGTGAACTATGGAATGAAAATTTTCACAGAGCTATTGTTCTGCAATACAGCTGAATATGTTAATGTGAACACTCGTGTGGGCTGGAAATGTGGAATGTTCTTCTGCTGTACAACTGGATGTTCCAGTGTGAACATTGGAGTGGGATCCTGCATAGCGATGTTCTTCGGACTGAAAGCTGGATATGTTATTTTGATAAACGGCTTGGAATTGAGGTGTTTGTGCAAGCTTACAGTACAACTAGATGTCATATTCTGAGCAATGTAATGTAATATAGGATCGATATTTTCCGCTGCAGAACAGGTGGAATGGAACACAAATGTGTACTTCTTCGGCTGAGCTGGAATGGTTATTGTGAACAATAGAGCCAACATTTAGCCAATATGCCGTATCTGCCATGCGCATATCCTATTCTTCCTGCGAATGTGACACCCTTTTATTTACTCTGACGGAATCTATGTTACTTTATTTATTAAACTACTTTTTTCGATCAATGACTTTATCCTGCGCTTCCAACCAGTGCCATCACTCTTCTCGGTCGGCCTTCCACGGGGAGGTTCACATAAGAGGTACACACTCAACGGCTGAGAACGGATTGTCTGTGCTCGTAACAAAAGCATTCGTTTCCAATATTTTCCTTGATGCCATAATACATCATATAGTTTGGAGTTCATGCTGAGAAATTCGCAGCTTGAACCTCTCCACAATGTGCAACTTTAGTGGTTCGCTCCTGGTGGGTAAAACTGGGACATTCCATGCAAGGTACGATCCTATGAGGACGACAATTTTGAAGCTGCACGATACCAATGCGACCCTGCCTTTGAATACCCACCCCACCCTCACTGTTAATATGCTGACAGAGTGACCAGAGTGCGAAATGAAACAGGGACATCAGTGATAAATGCAGCGAGTTTCATTCAAATGACTTGAAAAGTAAAGTGTCAGTGTGTCATTGCATAGACAAAATCATCCAGAGATCCGAATAACAGGAATTAACATTGTCCTCCATCTGATCCGCAGGCACTGAATCCCGATTCGGTAGAAAATAAGCTTCCCCAAAAGGACGAAAATTGTAGCACTTTAAAGTCTCTGAACATTATGCGGGAATTTCGTTTTCCTCTTCTTGAAGTTGGTCAGCTCCACAGACTCCATCATTTTCTTAACATCCTGCCAAACAAAATCCAAAAGGATAAATTAATGCCACGACCCAAGAATCTGACGGGTCCTCGGCCTAAGAAAGTTGTGACTCGGTGAGCAATTGCTTCTCCTTGTGCTGCTTAACCGAATTGTTTGCACACTCCAAGCGAACAATGCACTGTGTGTGCTGGTGTGCATTGCTTGACATCTGTGTTATCAATATGCCATTAGCAGCCTTGCTGACAGGTTGCTGTGAACAAAGCTGTGGAATGTCCTCGGTCATCCTATCCCCTTCTCTTCGACTATTTTAAGACAGTCGCCAAATTATAATTTTGATGAATATTTTTCGAGCACTTCCATGCGTGAGCTAACCAACAATAGGAGCAGAGTATTTGTGCAAAGTAGCCGAAGTGAGGAGTGTCCATGTTAGAGGCAGGCTGGAACCATGTACTGCGTTCCCAGTGTTGTCTCGCAAATTCATATGCAGACCAGAGTTGAATCTTGACACAACATATAACGTTTTCAACGTTGAGAAAACAACGCCCCAGTCTGCCTGCCAGGAACATGTTGGAAATAAAACTACCAGCAAATCACAAAAACAAATTTCAGTTAAATGTGGATACAATCTTTTTGGAAGATTTTCGTTTCGAAAAATGGTTTGAAGGATGAGAAGAAAAATGATCAGAATGAGAGAGTGTTTTTGTGTTCGAGTATGTTACAGACACAGGGAAGAGAGTGCCTGCGGGGGTTTTGAACTGTGCTCGATGATTAAACCACCGTATCACTGTGGTGAAGTATGGGCAACTAAAATACCCGAGGCTGGTTAACTAACGCACGTTAAAACATCGATTTATTTTTGGTCAAAGCTTAGAGCTGACGTGGTTACATTTCCATTTGAGCAGGCCATTATCGGCTGTCCAGCCAAGCGGGGCTGATTAATTATAGCCAAATATCAGCCATATTCTGTTGGTATGATAATACAGCCTTGAAGGATCGAAAGGCCTACAAATGTTCCTCGAGACGTTTCATTAGATCCTTTACTGAGAAACGTCCAGGAACGTTTTCCTCATTTTCCATTAACCACCTCAGTGTCACAGTTTGACGAGTGGATCAGGGATGTTGTTTATATGCTGTTGCCCTGTCGTTCATGTTTAATGATCACACGGACATTCGGGTACTAATATTAGCATGTTAAATGAATGGTTCATTAATTGAGAGGACCAGTGACTGGAATCAAATAATAAATCATTCTTCAAGGTTTATGTGTCATTTTGGTGATAGTCAAAGTCATATCTGTCTCATGATTGATTCGGTGAGTTTGAAATTGAAATCTTCACTGTGCTTAAAGTAAAAATAATTCTTTAAGTAGGCTGCCATTTCGCCCATCGCCCCCATGTCGGCTCTTTGAAAGAGCCACCGAATTGTATCTATTCAACATATGCTCTTTACTCATTACGTTTCTTTTTGATTCGCTTTGAAATACTTATGAAAGCCCCTTTTCAAAATTTGCTATTGAATTTATTTCCATTTTTCGCTCGGGCGGCTGATACCTGATCTTGACATCTCCTTGTGTGGAAAACGATTCTAACCAAGTGCCAATTGGAGTTATGCTCAGTTTTCCTCATTTTTGTCTGATGAGATTCAAATTTCTTCCCGTGTACGTATCCCACTGACAGATGTAGAAATAGAACTCCACAGTTCTCCCCAGTGTATTTTGCCCAATATTCATCCATAGATCATTATTTTGAAAGCTTGCTGTGCAGATATTATGTCAACACTGATTGAGGAATGTTGTTACGGAAAATTAATTGAATCCATTTCTTTCCACCATTTCAACTGTGACAACAACTCAGTAGCGACTTAATATATGTACAGAGACATTCTGTGTTGTTGCTTGGTGCAAAATTCTTCTTTTCATTTACAATGTTACATGAAATTAATCTCTCTCTTCATGCTCTTTATATGACCCACCCACCCTCACACCTTTCACTCTCTTACATCTCTCTCGCGCTCTCTCTCTCTTTCTCTCTCCGTCTCATTGTCTCTGGCAGCCCCAGTCTCTAGATATGACCCACCAACTGCCAGTACAGCTGTCCAAACTCTCTCACTGAATCGCCATTTTGTCACTGAACAGGAATATCCAGTTATTATCTTCTTGATGATGATTGGCCTGAAAGCATTGAAGACAGCTCAAGACCAAACGATTTTTCACATAGAAATGTGGACAGCCTCGATCTGTGAGCTTTTCCTCACACCGTTCAGAACAATACTCTCTATTCTCACTGCCAACTATTTCTCTGCTCTGGGAAATACGATCTCGCTCTCTCACTTCCGATATATATATATATATATATATATATATATATATATATATATATATATATATGTATCTGGTATTTACATCTCTCTAATAACATCCCCTCTCATGGTTTCCTCCTTTCTTTCAGATCCTTGCTTTCCCCGTTCTCATTCTATATTTCCCCCAACTACGTTTTCTTGGCCCATCTCCTCCCTTCCTCGCTTTCTTTATTCGTGGCTGCTTCTCCTTCCCTCACCTTCGCCGTCTTCCTCTCAGGTGCCTCTCTCACCCTGCATTATCCAGCTGCCAAGTTGGTTCATTAATTGTAATTTCAATACGCGAACGTAGCGTAAAATATTTGCCACCTAAGTGGAACTTGCCTGTCAACACTTGCCATCCAGTCTGACATTTCTCTCAATTCCGAGGAATGCGCTATCCCTTGGTATGAAACCATAGCTCAATGCCAGTCTATGGGGACAATACACAGAATATCAGCTCTCGAGTGTCCATGTATCACCAACGCAATCAATTAAATAGAGCAATAATGACGTTTTGTTTTTATGTGAAGGGCATTGGGATGAATAGAGTTTCACCAATTCGCATGGAATACATGACAGGCCATGGTATAACTGCAAGATGTGGCATGAGTTGGCATGGACATCGGATGGGTGAGTGCTGTTGCGCTGTGTTTGTTTTTTGCAGCTGGGAAAAAAAAAGTCCTGTAAGAAGGCTCACAGCACCAGGCTAAAGTCCAACAGGGTTATTTGGTAGCAAAAGCCACTAGCTTTCGGAGCGCTGCTCCTTCGTCAGGTAAGTGGGAGTTCTGTTCACAAACAGGGCATATAAAGACACAAACTCAATTTACAAATAATGGTTGGAATGCGAGTCTTTACAGGTAATCAAGTCTTAGACGTACGGACAATGTGAGTGGAGAGAGGGTTAAGCACAGTTTAAAGAGATGTGTATTGTCTCCAGCCAGGACAGTTAGTGAGATGTTGCAACCCCAGGCAAGTCGTGTGAGTTACAGATAGTGTGGCATGAACCTAAGATCTCGGTCGAGGACGTCCTCATGTGTGCGGAACTTGGCTATCAGTCTCTGCTCAGCGACTTTACCCCAGTCCAACGCCGGCATCTCCACATGAAAAAAAGTCCTGGAAAACAAAGGCGGAACAGTCTGTTCCGGCATTGATTCCAGAGCAGCATCACTCCTATTAACAACTACATCACTCCCAAATAAAAAGACCGAAAATAATTCGGTAACGGTTTCTCAACTCAGCTTTTCAGAATCTGGAAAGTACACAATTCGGATGATAATCTTTTATTCTCCAAGTAGAATTTGCCCAACTTCCACAAGATATCAACAGAACTGAAGTCCATAATGCCTGGAAGCAGTTCCATTGCACCTTGATTGCACTTTCTGTCATGCCTTCACTCTCTTTGTAAAGTGTGATTATAAACTATACTGCAGTCTGGACCAGTAATAGATTGATTTTAACTGGTGCAGTACATCTTGTTTTCTATAGTATATGGTCCGACTGATAAGTGACCCAGCTTACATATTTTCCAGGTTCTCAGTTTAATTTTTCTTGCTTTTCAGCATTATTTAGTTTTTATTGATTCATTTGGGGATTTGCCCACACCTGGTTGTCTTTGAACGGAATGGCTTGCTCGGTGATCTCAGATTATTGAAGAATCAATCAGATTGCTCTGCATTTGAGTTGGACGCAGGGTAGTCCAGGCTGGAAGGTTATCTTTCTTTAAAAACCCGACTGAACCAGATGGGATTTTGCGACAGTCGACAATGGTTTTACCGTTCACTATTGGAGATATATTTTCAGATTTTTATTGAGTGCAAATATTTCGATCCGCCTGGAGTTTAAACTGGATTTGGAGATTGTAGCGCTGGATCTCTGGAATATTATCCAGAGAGAATCCCGCTCCGCCACCGCCTCCCAGGTCACCTATTTGTCGTAACGTGATGCGAGAATTGTTTTGCTGATGTATTCCACTTGGATAGTTTGTCCACTTGATACAGCTCATGTCCCACAGTCATATCATGAAATGTCTCCATTCCAGTTGGACAGCGAGCATGGAAATCGAAGTATTATCCTGAAAACATTTCGGAAAACCTTCTCATTCCTATGCTTTATTCCAACACTAACACATCTGATTGGTAAATAAATGGGTTGTACATTCGTCACTATATATATTTTTCGCATAGTTTCCACATCTGTCTGATATCTCTACAAATTTGGAACTCGATCTCAGGTATTTTTTGGAGCCCAGTGGAATGCCCACATAAACGTGGCCATGCAAAATTCATTTCACAAATCCAGCTGAATTAGTTCATTCATTCTTCTCTCAAGGCCTTGCGAGTTGTGCTCACATCATGGAAATAAAACATGGCGTTGAGATAGCGGTATGTTTGGTATTTTGATGGAGATATTTTCTGTCATACAGCTGAAAGCAGAGTTGCCACCCTAGATATTTGTGTTTGAATAATGCCGCTTTTCAGCTGCTTACCAGTTGGTTAAAACTTTGCCTTGCCCACAAAAATGACAGGAAATGATACCGTTGCTCCCGGTTGCTGCAGACTGCGGCCCGCAGACATTTGGATCCGAATCGCCCCGTCATCGAACTTAGCCGTTGAAATCTTCATGTGCAGGCTTTTTAAAATGTCAACTGTGGTCATCCAATAACATACTGGACTCTTTATTGCTTGGCTTTTTTTAGGCTCACTGCTAAGCCGATCAGCAGCCAATGTAGGGAGGACGAAGCCTATGTTTGAACCAGCAGCACAAAGTCAGTCCCAGGTTAGTTATTTTTGATTCCAATTTTGGGAGGAATGAGTGACAGGTCAGTGCAGCCTAGAGCAGCTGCAGAATCCCGGCGGCTGGAATGATTTGATTTCAGTAAGAAGTCTCACAACACCAGGTTAAATTCCAACAGGTTTATTTGGTAGCAAATAACATAAGCTTTCGGAGCGCTGCTCCTTCGTCAGATGGAGTGGAAATGTGCTCTCAAACAGTGCACAGAGACACAAAATCAAGTTACAGAATACTGATTAGAATGGGAATCCCTACAGCCAGCCATGTCTTAAAGATACAGACAATGTGGGTGGGGGGAGCATTCAACACAGGTTAAAGAGATGTGTATTATCTCCAGACAGGACAGCCAGCAAGTCCAGGAGGCAAACTGTGGGGGTTACTGATAATGTGACATAAATCCAACATCCCGGTTTAGGCCATCCTCATGTGTGCGGAACTTGGCTATCAGTTTCTGCTCAGCGACTCTGCGCTGTCGTGTGGCGTGAAGTCCACCTTGGAGAACGCTTACCTGAAGATCTTCAGGTAAGCGTATCTTCAGGTAAGCGTTTTCCAAGGCGGCCTTCACGACACACGACAGCGCAGAGTCGCTGAGCAGAAACTGATAGCCCAGTTCCGCACACATGAGGATGGCCTAAACCGGGATGTTGGATTTATGTCACATTATCAGTAACCCCCACAGATTGCCTCCTGGACTTGCAGGCTGTCCTGTCTGGAGACAATTCACATCTCTTTAACCTGTGCTTAATGCTCCCCCCACCCACATTGTCTGTATCTTTAAGACCTGGCTGGCTGTAGGATTTCGCATTCTAATCAGTATTCTGTAACTTGATTTTGTGTCTCTGTGCACTGTTTGAGAGCACATTTCCACTCCATCTGACGAAGGAGCAGCGCTCCGAAAGCTTATGGTATTTGCTACCAAATAAACCTGTTGGACTTTAACCTGGTGTTGTGAGACTTCTTACTGTGTTCACCGCAGTCCAACGCCGGCATCTCCACATCATGATTTGATTTGATTAGACCGCGCTTCCTGAGGCCCGAGGCAGCGTATAATTTAATTTGTTCCTGTATTGGGAGAGGGGTGTGGTCAAATCACGAGTGCGGTTCCTCAGAAACTTAATGCGGGACTGGACCGGGAACAGGGGAAGTCGCGGAGCGGCTGAGATGTGTGAAGCTATAGCTGGCCTGGGATGTGAAAGTCACAGCTGGCTTGGGATGTGTGAGTCACGGGAGAATTGGGATGTGTGAAGTGATGGCGGACCCAGAAAGAGAAAAGTTTCGTTGGGTGCAGGCATGGTGATCTGGTCACGATACGGAGGTGAGAGTTTTTGTGCAGTGAGAGTTGTTTTTTGTGAATTCCTGCGCCACAGTGCGTGAGATCGTGTGTGGCAGTGATTGTGTGTGTGTGTGTGTGTGTGTGTGGTAGACAGAGTGAGTGGTTTGGCAGTCAGAGTGAGTGGCTGTGTGTGATGTCAATGAGTGCGCGTGACTAAGTGCGTGACTGAGTTGAAGTGAAATTGAGCGATTTTGTGCGCACAGCAGTAAGAATCAGTGAGAGTCAATGGCAGCGACGGCATGTTTCTGTAACATTGAGGGTTGGCCTGTGTGTCACTGAGAGTGGGTGTACATCTGCAGCATTGAGGAAATGAGTGAGTTAGAGTGACTGTACCTTACTCTCAGTCCCACGACTCTCCATTACTCTCAACTTTCCCCTCCAAGATATACACAAGAACCAACGCGCAGTGACTGAGGATGAGTTAGTGAACAGCTTGAGACAGGGAGGATCACATAAATGCTGAAACCTTCGCTTGGTAATTTTTGCTAAATTTTCGCTTCAACTTTTCAAGTTAATGAAGTGACATTATTTTCATTTCTCTCAGCATTTCAAAATAATGTTCATAAAGCCTGAACAATATATTGAAGTTCAGTATATTGTGGTGTCAAGTTGTATTATTCCAAAATGTTCTATCAGCAACTTGATGGAGAAAACATGCAAATATGATTCCCCGAACGACAAGTTTGCAAGAGCCAGATCCAGGACTAACAAAGCGAGTCCAGTGATCACAGTCTTTGCAACAAACAAACCTGTTGCATGCACCTTAATCTCTGCACTAATCGCTCACATGCACATATGGGTATGTGGAAGAATGAGATTCTCAATCTCAGCTCGGACATTTTATGTGAAAGGGAACAATTTTTTTCATTTTCTTTTACATTGTTGAGATAGGAACCCTCCGCAGTTCAGTGTATAGTTCACATGATCAGGCAGTAAGCTACTGATTCACTTGGGAAATAATTTACTCCGCTGAATTGTTGCAGTTTTTCTGACCGTGTGGCGGGAGGTTTCCGATCTATTTCATGCTTTCAGAAACTTAATTTTTTGGACCACACACTGCTGTAAACGAAGACTCAATAATTACATTTGCTCCAGAGAGAAAAAAAATAGACTATGTGCCGATGCATCTAGCAAAGCATTAACCTGCATGTGTTAGCAAACGAGTTTGCATATACAGGGTTAATAAAAATGCTCGTCTTGTATGATGCTCTTGTTCTATGGTATCTGAAATATATAGTTTCAGTCTGCATAGGATATTTCAGGAACTAAAACTGGGGGTCGTGTAATTCTGAATAACGAGAACGAAATGTGAGTTATTCCCTACTTGGGAATAAGGGAGACAGCGGTTGCCCTGCAGATAAATTGGGCAGTAAGTGGGCTCAGGGACGGCATTTTGTGGCAGAAGGCCGAATAAGGGGGGATCTCCCGGCTACAGGAAGCATATTTACCGGGGATATAAAAAAAACTGTAGAAAGCCGAGCTAAGAGGAAACAAAAAACGAGAAGGAAAAGTAAGAGGTCACAGTTGGCATACGGGGAAATTTCGGTCGAGAACAGAGATTAATTAATCACTATTCCTAGCCAATTACAATTAAAACAGAAAAAAAACGAACTGCCACTGCTGCAAATGTGAGAGAAGGAAACATAGAAATGGAGGCAATATTCATCACCTGCTGAAGCGTTTCCAGAGAGAACGAGAGGTAAGGATTGTCTTCTATTACCTTTGATCGAAGCGGGGACAATAAAGGGAGAACTAGGTTATTCCAGTGCTGTTGAGCAACAATTATCAATTGAAACTCTAATCTGATAAACTTGTGAAGGCAAAATATAAAATATGTATTTCGGGCAGCACAGTGGCACAGAGGTTAGCAGTACGGCCTCACAGCGCCAGGGACCCGGGTTGAATTCCAGCCTCGGGTGACTGTCTGTGTGGAGGTAACACATTCTCCCCGTGTCTTGCAAGGATTTCCTCCGGGTGCTCCGGTTTCCTCCCACTGTCCAAAAATGTGCGGATTCGGTTGATTGGCCTTGATGAATTGCTCCTTTGTGTCGGGGAAATAGGAATGTAAATATGAGGGGTTATGGGGATGGGACCTGAGTGGGATAGTTGTCGGTGCAGGTTCAATGGGCGAAATGGCCCCCTTCTGCACTGCAGATTCCATGATTCCAACTGCTTTCTCCAATGTTGCTTAAAATTTGAACACTTTTCATGTTAAAGTGATAACTTGTATTGTTCTTGCGCTTTCTACATCTCCTGACGTCATAAAGAGACATAGTGTCAAATAGACATGTATTAATGTTTAATCTGCTTTCGTTTCCGTAATTTAGGACATTAGTCATACGAACACGAGTGTTTTAAATCCATTTGAGTGCTCAAGTGAAGCTCGCCTGTTCATATTTCATCCAAATGATCTTATCAAACATAATAGCACCTTCCATAAGTACGGACAGTCTATACAGCACGACCTTCAAAAGAGATTATCCGACATAGCAGCTGCAGCACCGAGTGTACAGCATTCCCAGCGCACTGGCATTCTGAAATCATTCCACTTGTGATGGAAAAATAAACAAGCGAACGCAGAGAAGTGGCGGTCCGTTTCACCAAAAGTGGCTCATCCATTTCTGTCCCAACATGTTATCTAAAAACTGCCGACTACCTAAAATAATTGATGAGCTTGCAGACTCCAATAATTATCACAATTTTATTGCAGGTCCATAAATGTACTTCAACTTTCGATCGATATCAATACGCTATAAATTGTAATTATTTCACTGTGAAATTACAATTATAATTCCACTTGTGATGGAAAAGTAATTGTAATTTCTGCTTAACCCAGTTGTGTTGATTTATTTTACTAGTTTACAACTTCAAAATGAACTTCTAATTGAAAATCGTTTGGAAACAAATATTGTCGTGAATTAATTGCATCAATTATAATTTGTCTGTGGGATCGTACATTCGCGCCATTGCCTGAATATTCAGTCACGTGCAACAGTCGTTTTAGTAATTAGATTTTTCCCACATCGCAGCGTCCTTCTCAGCTCTGCCCTGAATTTGGATTGGGTTAGAGCGTACATACACGTGCTGGTACAACAGTTCAGTGTACTGAGCATGTCAGCGCTTTCATGAATCACAGCAACAGGGTGGTTGAAGTCGGGGAAACTGTAGCTTTCAGTGAGCCGTGAGAAAAGGAAGAGGCCGATTGTCGGCATCCACAACAAGATGAAACTCGCCGAGGCGGCAAAGAGCAACACCAGGGCTTTCCTCCGATTCTGCATCTCGGGGTCCCCAGGACTGTGAGCATCTCCCCGGAATCCCCGCCGGACACGACTGGCCGCCAGGACGTGCCTGCCTGTCAACAGGTTGAGCAGCACCACAGCGAAGTAAGGAACTAAGGGATTTAAAATAATGTTCATCCAGTCAAATGCTCTCCAGGCCTGCTTAGATTCAATGCTGAGACCGTCTCTATGTTCGTTTTGCAGGTTTTTATGATCATAGTAATGTATATTTGTGAAATAATTTGGGATTCTTCTGAAATATGTCGCAAGATAAATCACCACAACTACCAGAGCTGCAGATTTCGGAGTACAGTAAGTTCCTCTGAACTTCTGGCAGCAGATTGCCACGAAACGGTCAAAGGTGAAGGACACGGTTAGCCATACTGAGCAGTCAATCACAGCGGTACTCATGATGGAGTTGAGGCCATAGGCAACGCTGTTAAGGTAAAGCACCTGTGGGAAATTGGGAACCAATATATGGTTTACCAGAACAAGAAATGAGAGGACCCGGACGTTTGCCGTGATCATGGCGACCAGGTAGATAGTAGTGCTCTTGCACAGACCGCAGTCTCTGAGTTGGAGTGTTAGCATCGTGATTAAGTTGGCTGCAATAAACAACAATTAAGAGAGGTTGGACAAACGAGCTACATGACTTAGAGTGAGTTCGATAATGTGAAGCCAATGTCCATTGGCTCAAATGCAATGTTTATTTTAACACTGTTATATGTTCATAATAGCCCCCACCCTGAAAACTTCAAACACTCTGCAGTACAGCAATTCTCCTTCAATTTTACTGGAATCCATGCTTCAACGTTCCGGTTTCTATCGTCTATCTAACTTACGCCTGTAACTCGCTGCCACGTTTCTCTTCTCCAATCAGATGTTTTGTAAAATGTCCGACAAGACGGCAAGGTGAGATCTTTAGTGATAGATATCCACAGCTGGATATCTGGATGTCTTGGCAGCTAAACAAATGGAGCACAGAATGCAGACAAGAAATCAAGGATTCTCCAGCGCCTAGATTTGGAAGACTGCAAATATGAAAGATGGTCGTGATGTTGTATTAAATTAACGGTGCACTGGAGGGCATGGCCATAGAAGAGATTGGAAGTGACAAAGCGAATGTTACATGCTCGCGTGCAGTTCCAGGGCATTAGGAGGAAGACACGGAGAATGTTAGCATTCATTTCAAAGGGGCCGAGTGTAGAATTGTGGAACTCGTGTTCAGCGTTGAAAATAAGTTTTGTGACACCCCCGAGAATTCTGTGTGGAGCTTTGCGCTTCTGACACAAGGTTGGGAATACTTGCATTTTTGGAAGCACTCAGTGATAGCAATTGCGAGCTTTTGACTGACGAGGCAACGTTCGACATGTGGGGGCTATAAAAATTAGAGTTCTGAATTGTGAGAGATGAAACAGTTGCAAACGTTTAATATTCTGGCGGGAGCTTTTCAGTCCAAATGCAAAGTGGATACTTGTACCATATTACATTTACTTAAAGAAATATGTTACTTTAATGCAGGCAGTTATGGTAAGGTTAACTACAATGCTTCACTGCCTCGAGCGAGTGTCTTATGAGGAAAGGTTAAACAGGTTGGGGCTCTACTCATTGGAATTTAGACGAATGAGAGGTGATCTCAATGAAATGTACAGGATTTTTAAGGAGCTTGACAGGGTAGATGCTGAGAGGATGATCGACATCATGAGAGAGTCTAATGCTACAGGAGATTGTTCCGGCACAAAGGGGAACCCATTTAAGAATGAGAGGAGGATAAATTACTTCTCTTGGAGGATTGTGATTCCTTACAATTCTCTGCCCAGAGAGCTGTAGGGGCAGAGTCCTTGTGCAAATTTAAGATTACAAAGTGTATTTATTTATTAGTCACAAGTAGGGCTTACATTAAAACTGGAATGACGTTCCTGTGAAATTCCCCTCGTCGCCACAGTCCGGCGCCTGTTCGGGTCAATGCACTTAACCAGCACGCCTTTCAGAATGTGGGCGGAAACCGGGGCACCCGGAGGAAACCAATGCATCACGAGGAGAACGTGTAAACTCCACACAGACGGTGACCCAAGCCGGGAACGAACCAGGGTCCCTGGCGCTGTGGAACAGTGGTGCGAACCACTGTGAGACCGTGCGTAAGGCTGAGATGGATCGACTTTTCATCAAAAAGGGAATCAAAGATAATCGGAAAAAGACAGGAAACTGGACCTGTGGAATCGGATCAGCCACGATCCAGTTTCATGATGCAGCAGGCTCTCGGGATCGGACAGCCTGCACCTGTTCATATTTCGTATAGTATTATGGTCTAGTCTGGGAGACCACATGTAAGATATTCAGTTGTACATATGCTGTTTCCCATTTATGATATGTATGCACAATTATATATTCACTCAGAGCGCCATTAGTCTGTAGAATTATCTTCCCAAGGGAGCAGTAGCGACAGTGTCATTTGATACATTCAGGACTAAGTTAGGTTAATATTTGGATCTGCACTAAGCGAATATTTATGGTGTCGAGCAGGATAGTAGAATGAACATCACAGTCGGATTATGAATGAAGTGATTGATTAACGTGGAAGGACAGAATAGCGCTCCTCTACTCTGTTCCTCGTATTGTAGCATCATTATTTCTGCATGATTGGACATTATCTGAGTTTTGTAGTCGGCTCATATTATTTCATTCCTGGTTTTCACCACAGTTATGATATCGCCGGCAATATCCACTCTCATACCCCCATTCACTGGGTGTTCTTAAAGCTAGATATGACCAAACTTCCTGACCCAGTTCAGGCCATGAGGAGAGACACATTTACGACTCAGTTAGATGTATGCGAAATGGCTGCCATGCATTCGAGGATATTACCGCGCTATTGTTTCCTGAAGGTAATCAATAGATTTAGTGTTTGATTCCAATTTTGGACAGCATGTTTGCCTTGTGGCACACTCAAACCGTATGTGTTTGTGGTGCGTTTTAGATGAAGCGTGGAAGTGCTGCGGGAAAAATGCAGAATCATTTGTTGGTATTGTGCGAAGGAGAGGACAGAAGCAGTTGGCGAATGCCAAACTGGCAGGAACAATGTCACAGCTGAAATAAATTTCTATGTTTACATTATGCAGGTCAGTACATCATATTTGCTGCTCAAAATCTGATACTCCTTACTCTGGGGGTGTAAGGACCAGATTGTTGAAGTGCTTTGAGAATGCTCCAATTCATCAAGACCGACCCATATCTCCAGTTACCAGCCGGTTAATTCTGTACCTGGCAGTCACACTAGCGTCACTATCCATGGGCATGATGCGGAAATGCCAGCGTTGGACTGGGGTAAGCATAATAAGAATTCTCACAACACCAAGTTAAAGTCCAATCGGTTTATTTGGTCGGCAAACTTTCGGAGTCTCGCTCCTTCTTCAGCTTCACTCACCTGAAGAAGGAGCGAGACTCCGACAGCTTGTGCTACCAAATAAACCTGTTGGACTTGAACCTGGTGTTGTGAGTCTTCTCACTGTACTATCAATGGGCGACACCTTTGTTCGATTGAGGCTGAGTGCAAGGCTGCGGTAGAGCAGCATATTTTAATATTACAACGTGATAGATGTCTGAACTCAATATTCATTTCAACTATTTCAAACCATAGTTTATAACGCACTGCCTGCATAATTTTGTTTATGCCGATTTGCCTGCTTTTTTCCTTTTTCTATTTTCCTGCCTTCCAACACTGCTTTCATTCTTCAACGATTCACACCCACACTAGGTAAATCACTTACTTATTTATTGTAACGTTTACCCTTCCATTTGTATTTTGTACCATGAAACGTGTTGCCATTTAATCTCCCCTACCTCCACACGCGCTGTCCGATTTTTACTGCCCTCCTCACTTCCTCTTGCACAACGTCCAACATCAATCTCTCTTCTTGAATTTCTGAATAAAAAAGGCTTTGAGCTGAATCGTTCAGTCTGAACAATCTTCACAGATCCAGACACATTTTCTGAGTATTTCAATCATTTTTTTTTTCTTGTTCATGGCGTTATGCAACAAAATGCTACAAGAGGGACTAATCCAACAGCGGATGTGAACAAAGTCCACATCGACACCAGACTAAAATAGAGTGTAACTGAACATTGACTGCTTTCTAACTATCATATTGCTGTAAAATTGATAAATGAAATCAACACACTACAGTATTGTGTGTTAAAATAGACTGCGGACAATTATGTCTCATTACATGGGGAGTCAGTAGCATAGTATTGTTGTCAATGGACTAGTAATCCAGATACCCAGGGTGGGGCTCTGAGGGAAAAAGATAAAATGCTGTAAAACTCAGCAGGTCTTGCAGCATCTGCAAAGAGAGAAAAGAGCTGATGTTTCGGGTCCACATGACCCTTTGCCAAAGTTAAATTGCTCTTGGTGAGTAAGTTTGAATCCTATTAATGTTCTATAACGGGTTCACTAATGTATTTCAGGGAAGGACATTTGGAGTCCTTATTTGGTGTGTCCTGTATCTGATCTGCAGCATTGCCTTCAGGGATGGGCGATCAATTACTGGCCCAACAGGCGACGGCCATATTTGATGCACGAATAAAATAAATCAGTCAAGCATCACGTTGTAAACAATATCAGAGAAAATGGGTCAGAAAAATATCAGAATGAAGTCACATTTGGATCGCACAATTATTACCACTGCTGCCTCACAGCGCCAAAGGCACAGGTCCAAAACTGACGTACGGTGAGTGTCCATGTGAAGCCTGCACCTTCTCCACGTATCTGTGTGGGTTTCAGAGAGGTTATCTTCCAACTATCTCAATAAAATAAATGCATGTTAATGTATTAATGTTCAGTCTGCAGGATGTCTGCATAAATGCAACCATTGCATTTTATTTGGCTGATAACCATTTTTCTCTGACAGATGCTCCACGTTTTGCTGAATTTATCCTGCATTAACTATTCATCTTATTTCAGATTTCCAGCATCTGCTGTGTTTTCCTGTCACTAAGAAGACATAATTGGAGGAAAAAAGCGAGCTCGGATGGTTCTTGGTGGAGACGAATTTACTGGGAGCAAGCGAGGGATTTGCGTGATCAGAGAATTTGAAAACAGATATATTACAGCAACGGATGCAATGCAGATCAGAGAACACAACAACCATTGGTGAAGTGAATACACGGGCAGCAGAATACTGGAAGAGTTCAAATTTACAGCCAGAGAGATGGAAATGAATGCATTATCTGTACCGAACTCGCAGAAGGAAGGATTTATGTTTTATCAATAGAATAAAGCGAAGATGTATCAACAGAGTTTAACACTGACTGAAAACAATTTCACAGCTTACCGGGTATACATAAAGCCGCGACGATACAGTAAAAAACACCTTTAATCCTCAGAATTATTGCTTCCTCCATTTGATGTCCCTCCTGTGTGCGTTTGCTCTCTGGCAGAACACCACATCATTTTATTAAAAGACGACCCGTTACTTATACACTAGTAATAATTCCAGAGGGATAAATAGTTGTGTAATTCGCTACATCATTACAGTACATTAAACAAACATTATTGTTTCAGCATTTTTACGTGGCAGCCAACACGGCTTATTTGAGAAACATCTAAACCAAGGACACATGAAGGCTTCAGTCACTTGGAGACCACGGGTTACTATTGTTATATTTCACATTCAAAAGCTCATTTAACAATTGCATAACATATATTTTCCCAAGATGTCACATTGAGAAAGCTCCACTGATAAGTCCATTCACAAATTCATGAAAGAAATGATAGTGTGTATTCATGAATCACACAAGGATTTGAGTTTCTGTTTACACAAAGTTTCCTGCACTGTCTTGATTCTTTGATTCTATGATTTATAACTCAAACTATTCAAACCCTGCCAACAATCCATGTGTATCCTTTTTCTATGTCAAAATATGTTCTGACGCTTGTTTAATTTATAAAGAGCAAACCAAACGTCCTCTCTGTGCCTGATTCATCTCCCTCCAAAAGGACACACCCACAGCAACAGCCAAGTCACTCGATTACGACCTTGAAAGTTTTAGTGAAATATGGGAAATCTATTACCAGTGTATAAATTACACTTATATTCAGATTCTCAGAAGCTGCATGAAATTTGCTTTATTCTAGCACATTTACTTTATTTAACAGTGCGTACTTTCGTGGCGATGGCATTGTCTGAAGTTTGTAACAAATCTGTGCCACTTTTGGTTTTAAAAAAGACACAATTTAGACGAAGCAGTGAGTTCGGGAGATTGAAGTAACAAATTATACACCAACGACAGAATATGATCATTGTAAACAATGATCGGGGTCCCTAAGTATGCCAGGAATGGTGTGTAATTGAAGGGAATTAATCAAAAAATTTCAAATTATGCCCATGATCAGATCTAATTTGATGGTTCCACAAAATCCGATTCCGTTATCATTTGTGGCCCTGAGGAATGGAAAATCGATCAGCCTGACAATGAGATACAGACACTGATTTGAAATGATATGAGGGGTGAACAGCATCCTACAATACATAGTATTTACTTTCAGACAACTTGTTCTCCCCAGAGGCAACCCCATCTCCAGCTCATTCACTCCAGGTGATGCAGATGTTAATGTGTATGGCTGTTGAGTGGTTGAAACAGGATAGGTTCAGCGAGCACCACTCGCTGCACAATTAAGCCACACTCAGTGCTGCTTGAAACTGCTTACTATACAATGTTCATCCAGGAATGCTATGATAACCCCGGATTCCCTTTTGTACGACAGTTTTCTGAAAAGACAGCGTGCCGCCCACGAACACCACACCTGCCCCCCATTAGTCCCACACAGCCTGAGGATATTTCATACTCTTTATCTTCGTGTCAGAAGCAGATAGAATAATTTAACAGTTGGATTTACTGCTTCCCTCCCTTACCATTACATTCGCCCTATTGCTCCGAACATCTATACATATCTTTCTCCACATTCATGTCAAAGGATTTGATGTCTCGTTGAGCCATGACGCATTCTTCGCAGTTTGTTATTTTATTAACCAACATTTTTTTCAAAAAAAAAAATCATAACTATATACATATTCAGAGCTCAATGTCAAGGTTGAATACGACTTCATCCAAAGCCGATACCCATCTGTGTCAATATCTAGGTTTTGATGAGGATATTGTGATTTAGCAACGGGATATCGGTAGATTGAGTGATGAGTGAAATCCTGGCAAATGGAGTTTAATGTGGGGAGGGTTAATGTCATGTATATTGGCATATTGGCAGGGGGGAATCAAAAGGCAGAGTTGTATCTAAATGGAGAGGGGCTGCAGGTGAGTGAAGTGCAAAGGTGTCTTGGCAATCTAGTGCATGAATTATAAAAATAAACTAGCAGGCAGTTCCAAAAACTAGTTAAGAATGCAAGCTAAGAGGTATTTAGGCCTTCATTGGAAAATGGTTGAAGATTAAACAAAGGGTGATATTGTTGAAATTGTACAGGGTGTTGATGAGACCTCATCTGGAACTGCATACAGCTTTGGTCCGCGTACACTAAAAATGATACAGTCAGATTGGAAGCAGTCTAATGGGTTTAACTATGCTATTTCCTGGGATAAGACTGTTCCCTTTCAAGAGCGAATTAATAGTGTGCCTGTATTCCTTGGAGATTGGAAGACTGAAGGGTGACATTATTCAATCACATAACATTCTGAGGGTGATTGACAGAGTAGATGGTGCGATACCGTCAATGGTGGGAGACCTCGAACAAGGGGATATGACGACAAGATAAATGGTTGGTAATTTAAAACTGAGTAACATAAACATTTCTTCGCACAGAGATTGGCGAATTTCTGGAATTCTCTGCCCCAACATATAGTGGAGACCGGATCATTAGCAGTATTTAAGGTGAAACTGGGCAAACATTTGATAGATCGGTGAATAGAGGGAGATGGGGAAATGATAAAGGTAAGATATTGACCATCCTTAATTACATTAAATGACGGGTCAGGCATGAAACACTTGAGCGGGTGGTGATAAAGCTGCTTATTTAGGTTCAGCAGTCGATGTTTTGTAATCACCTCTGCACTGTGTTGTAGAAGCAGTTTCAAAATCCTGACTGCGCAACATTGAAGTAATTATGTTACAATTCTATCAAGATGTTAAGGGAAGGGCCACTTGTTTTGCCTGTCTCCCGATTCATCTCTCTTCCCTCTCTATCTAGCAATTGGAGATCATTGCTTTACAACCTACTGTGGAAGTGCCTTGGATGCTTAAGTCTGTGAATCGAATGTGCGCCAGTGGGCATTTCCTCTCCATCTTTCAGCTTATATCATAAGCCTTCAAGGCAATCCAAGCCACTGCTGAGAGCTCGCAGAGGCGTGCTCGCCTCACTGCATAACACTATGCTTCAAACTCTGTTGTGGTTGTTTGAAAAATATCAAGCTCTGAGCCCATAGAACCCCAAATCCGGAACAAAAAACTCAAATACAGGATATTTTAGATAATGGTGATGCTTTACACAAGCAAATCTGGATTGCCATGTTATATTGTCGTGAGCGAGTTGATATCTGTCCGTGCCTTTGTGTTTGTGTGTTGTTGTTTGTGATGCAGAGTTTGTGTAATAGATGAGATATTACATTATCCCACCGATCATTCCAAGGACCAGTCAAATGTGGTGTTAGATAAAGCGTACCTTCACTCTGCACTCGTGTTTCAAACGTCAGGTAGGGAGTAAAAGTCACTCAGTTTGGTTGCATCGAAAAGTAAACAGGGCCAGTACAACATGGGGTTACACAGAGCATAAACGTTGTATTTGTTAACGTTTGAACCCTCCCAGAATGTGTAAACCACTGTTAGAAAGAGCGTAGAAGTCCTTGGAATAGAAGACCTAACTGTTCAGATCACAGTATATTCGACTCTTGGCAGTGCCAAGGGAACTTGGAAATGTGGCAGTTGAAAGTATAGAGGCACTAATGTTGATTATATTTGGAATGTGGTGCTAATTAAAATGAAATTATGTCAACACAATTGAGGAGAAATAGCCTCTCAAAATGTTAGATAACACGAGGAAGAGGACGGACCCTGGAGCAGTCTATTATGAAAGATCAAGCTGGCGTTAAATCGAATGCAATGGGAACCATGGAATAATATTCATAGAATCTGCAGCACTATGGATTTTGGAAGAAATGGTGTTGATTTCAGAGATCATGCGAAGATCTGTGAGTCGAGAAACTGGAGGTATTTTTATTCCCTTATTATCCAGCAAGCGGGGTCAATTCCATATTACTGTCTTGGCCCACAAGAGCACACATTGTTCAGGAAGTTATCGTCAACTCCTATATATTCCTGGTGCAATAAAAAAGATGGATATCAATAATTTACATTAATCTTTCGAGTGGTAATGATGGGACCAGCTTTCACACGGTGGTATTTCTGTTCTCCGACATTATTAATGACTCATTTAATTAAACGAATCGGATATTACCCGCCCCCCCCGCCTCCCCATCCTTAATCTGCTCTCTGCACTTGGACTGAGTCACCCCATAAGTGAAGGCATTTGTGCAGCAAAGTAAGTTGGCCAACATATACGGGAAGCTTTGAAAGATATGCTCAGAAGCATGACGCTTCACCATATTTTTCCAGTAACATTATAATCTAAGAACTCAATAACCAACCGCGACTTATTGGATGAAGTTGCCTGATATGGCGCAGTGTAATGTTGCAGCAGGCGTATGCTATCCATCTCTGGGTCACTGTATTGTTCTACCTTGCATTGACCTCTTAGGCATTTACAGAGTCGAATGTGCCTAAAATGGGTCTCACTGTCAGAGCATTAAGCAATACAATCAATGAAAATCCAACAGCCGTGTTGCAATTCTCTCAAATCAGCCAAATACCACCCAGACTGGCTGAGAAGCATAGACTGGTTTCACAGCAAAGAACCACGGTAAATTATCAATTATTTATCTGGGTTCAACTGCAAATTAGAAGGAGGCATTTTTCAAACAGAGCAGAATGCATGTTTCGGCTATAATCACAGCCACAGTTTCCTCAGTGCAATATTTTGACTTCGCATTCTGTCAATATAGCTTCAAATCGATCGAAGAAAAAACGACAGTCAATCAGAGGAAGTACTCCGTGGCTGCAGAAAAATGGCATTACAATATGAGTGCGATGTTCAGATGGGGTCTAGCAAAATTATAATTATTTATCCAATACAATATGATAGCCGTGATGATGAATAATAGTTCAGCAGCAGACATGGCCAGGATGTAGAGGCTGGTGCAACTGGAGAGCACACTTTTCTGAGACAGGATTCCATTTACCATTAAATTAACTGTAAGTGAAAGAAGCGAAAACGTACTGAAAATGACTTATTAATAAGTCACCACATTTGACCCTGAGAGTAAGTGCTAGATTTTAGCAGGAAGTAAAGGATTATTTGCAACTCGGTGAGTGGTAATAGCGCGCAAAATGCAGGTTGCTTTCTCCTTGGATTGAAGATCAGAAAAGTTGTCGATCAGAAAACTGCTCTCAACAGGCACGTATGGGTTTTGTACAGACAGAACAATGGAATAAAGGGACAAGTGATCCATCTCTATCGGTTTTAGGAAATTGTTAGATGGAAAGTGAAAGGTGAGTACAAGTTAATCTTTTCATTGTGATGATAGGGTGCAGAATTACCGTTGTGACAAATGAAGGAAATCTGCATCCTTGTAATGTTCCTAAATTCCATCTCCATGCAGGTTCCTCTATTATAGTCACATCATCGAGACAACGCGGAAGCAGGTCAATTGGCCCATCCATCCTGCACTGAAACTCTGACAGAGCACCTTACCCATGCTCCCTGCCTGACATCTTCCAGTAACCTTATACATGTTCCCCGTTAATCCATATAACCTACACATTCTCTCACTCTTAGGGACAATTTATCATTGCTAATCCACTTAACTTGCGCTTCTACCTGTGACCACTAAACTGTTTCTTAATTTCAGTTAGGATCAACACCTTAGTTTTCAGTAAGTCATTTAATAGCATTACACAGTTAAGCCGTGGCTTGAGATATTTGTGATATTGGTTACCATTCAAACGACTTCAGAGATTTGTTCCTCATAAAGATGTCGGGCTACTAACGGAGCATTTGACGTTCATATGGTCAGTCCTGTTGTTTTCAGCAGGAGCCCAATTCATGCACATCTGTCAGGATGTTTCATAGATTGTGGTCCAACTGGCATTCTAGTGCACTTCGATCGGGCACGGCAGCTTCTTGACTTTGTTGCCGAACAAGAGATTCCCTCTCCCCGTTTAAAAAGAAATAGAATTTCAGGAGCACAGATTATGAAGGTGGCATCGCAAGGAAAAATTGAACAAATGGGATGATATTGATTAAATTAAGACGGTATTCAAAATAAACATGATGCGCGTGCGAAAATAATGAAAGGCGCCATGGGAATTGTTGATCATCCTGGAGATATTGTTCGATAAACCAATGACTCGAGTGCACCTCGAAATGCTGAGAATGGAAGAGAAGAGTCAGGAATCGAACATAGAATTAGCCGGCGGCGTTTTATCGATGAGGTAGAAATTACAAATTCTGTTGCTTTTTTTTCCAGTTCACGTTTTAAAAAAATGAATGGATAACAATACAGTGAGTGTGCTGCAGGATCACATTGTGCAGCTGTACATGAATGGATAACAATACAGTGAGTGTGCTGCAGGATCACATTGTGCAGCTGTACATGAATGGGTAACAATACAGTGAGTGTGTTGCAGGATCACACTGTGCAGCTGTGCATGAATGGATAACAATACAGTGAGTGTGCTGCAGGATCACACTGTGCAGCTGTGCATGAATGGATAACAATACAGTGAGTGTGCTGCAGGATCACATTGTGCAGCTGTACATGAATGGATAACAATACAGTGAGTGTGTTGCAGGATCACATTGTGCAGCTGTGCATGAATGGATAACAATACAGTGAGTGTGCTGCAGGATCACATTGTGCAGCTGTGCATGAATGGATAACAATACAGTGAGTGTGCTGCAGGATCACACTGTGCAGCTGTGCATGAATGGATAACAATACAGTGAGTGTGCTGCCGGATCACATTGTGCAGCTGTACATGAATGGATAACAATACAGTGAGTGTGCTGCAGGGTCACATTGTGCAGCTGTACATGAATGGATAACAATACAGTGAGTGTGTTGCAGGATCACATTGTGCAGCTGTGCATGAATGGATAACAATACAGTGAGTGTGTTGCAGGATCACACTGTGCAGCTGTGCATGAATGGATAACAATACAGTGAGTGTGCTGCCGGATCACATTGTGCAGCTGTACATGAATGGATAACAATACAGTGAGTGTGTTGCAGGATCACATTGTGCAGCTGTGCATGAATGGATAACAATACAGTGAGTGTGCTGCAGGATCACATTGTGCAGCTGTGCAAGAATGGATAACAATACAAAGATTGTGCTGCAGGATCACATTGTGCAGCTGTGCAAGAATGGATAACAATACAAAGATTGTGCTGCAGGATCACATTGTGCAGCTGTGCATGAATGGATAACAATACAGTGAGTGTGCTGCAGGATCACATTGTGCAGCTGTGCAAGAATGGATAACAATACAAAGATTGTGCTGCAGGATCACATTGTGCAGCTGTGCATGAATGGATAACAATACAGTGAGTGTGCTGCAGGATCACATTGTGCAGCTGTGCAAGAATGGATAACAATACAAAGATTGTGCTGCAGGATCACATTGTGCAGCTGTGCATGAATGGATAACAATACAGTGAGTGTGCTGCAGGATCACATTGTGCAGCTGTACATGAATGGATAACAATACAGTGAGTGTGTTGCAGGATCCCACTGTGCAGCTGTGCATGAATGGATAACAATACAGTGAGTGCGTTGCAGGATCACACTGTGCAGCTGTGCATGAATGGATAACAATACAGTGAGTGTGCTGCAGGATCACATTGTGCAGCTGTGCATGAATGGATAACAATACAGTGAGTGTGCTGCAGGATCACATTGTGCTGCTGTACATGAATGGATAACAATACAGTGAGTGTGCTGCAGGATCACATTGTGCAGCTGTACATGAATGGATAACAATACAGTGAGTGTGTTGCAGGATCACATTGTGCAGCTGTGCATGAATGGATAACAATACAGTGAGTGTGTTGCAGGATCACACTGTGCAGCTGTGCATGAATGGATAACAATGCAGTGAGTGTGCTGCAGGATCACATTGTGCAGCTGTACATGAATGGATAAAAATACAGTGAGTGTGTTGCAGGATCACATTGTGCAGCTGTGCATGAATGGATAACAATACAGTGAGTGTGCTGCAGGATCACATTGTGCAGCTGTACATGAATGGATAACAATACAGTGAGTGTGCTGCAGGATCACATTGTGCAGCTGTGCATGAATGGATAACAATACAGTGAGTGTGTTGCAGGATCACATTGTGCAGCTGTACATGAATGGATAACAATACAGTGAGTGTGCTGCAGGATCACATTGTGCAGTTGTACATGAATGGATAACAATACAGTGAGTGTGTTGCAGGATCACATTGTGCAGCTGTGCATGAATGGATAACAATACAGTGAGTGTGCTGCAGGATCACATTGTGCAGCTGTACATCAATGGATAACAATACAGTGAGTGTGCTGCAGGATCACATTGTGCAGCTGTACATCAATGGATAACAATACAGTGAGTGTGCTGCAGGATCACATTGTGCAGCTGTACATCAATGGATAACAATACAGTGAGTGTGCTGCAGGATCACATTGTGCAGCTGTGCATGAATGGATAACAATACAGTGAGTGTGCTGCAGGATCACATTGTGCAGTTGTACATGAATGGATAACAATACAGTGAGTGTGTTGCAGGATCACATTGTGCAGCTGTGCATGAATGGATAACAATACAGTGAGTGTGCTGCAGGATCACATTGTGCAGCTGTACATCAATGGATAACAATACAGTGAGTGTGCTGCAGGATCACATTGTGCAGCTGTACATCAATGGATAACAATACAGTGAGTGTGCTGCAGGATCACATTGTGCAGCTGTACATCAATGGATAACAATACAGTGAGTGTGCTGCAGGATCACATTGTGCAGCTGTGCATGAATGGATAACAATACAGTGAGTGTGCTGCAGGGTCACATTGTGCAGCTGTACATGAATGGATAACAGTACAGTGAGTGTGCTGCAGGATCGCATTGTGCAGCTGTGCAAGAATGGATAACAATACAGTGAGTGTGCTGCAGGATCACATTGTGCAGCTGTGCATGAATGGATAACAATACAGTGAGTGTGCTGCAGGATCACATTGTGCAGCTGTACATGAATGGATAACAATACAGTGAGTGTGTTGCATGATCACACTGTGCAGCTGTGCATGAATGGATAACAATACAGTGAGTGCGTTGCAGGATCACACTGTGCAGCTGTGCATGAATGGATAACAATACAGTGAGTGTGCTGCAGGATCACATTGTGCAGCTGTGCATGAATGGATAACAATACAGTGAGTGTGCTACAGGATCACATTGTGCTGCTGTACATGAATGGATAACAATACAATGAGTGTGCTGCAGGATCATATTGTGCAGCTGTGCATGAATGGATAACAATACAGTGAGTGTGTTGCAGGATCACATTGTGCAGCTGTGCATGAATGGATAACAATACAGTGAGTGTGCTGCAGGATCACACTGTGCAGCTGTGCATGAATGGATAACAATATAGTGAGTGTGCTGCAGGATCACATTGTGCAGCTGTACATGAATGGATAACAATACAGTGAGTGTGTTGCAGGATCACACTGTGCAGCTGTGCAAGAATGGATAACAATACAGTCAGTGTGCTGCAGCATCACATTGTGCAGCTGTACATGAATGGATAACAATACAGTGAGTGTGTTGCAGGATCACACTGTGCAGCTGTGCATGAATGGATAACAATACAGTGAGTGTGTTGCAGGATCACACTGTGCAGCTGGGCATGAATTGATAACAATACAGTGAGTGTCTGCAGGATCACATTGTGCAGCTGTGCATGAATGGATAAAAATACAGTGAGTGTGCTGCAGGATCACACTGTGCAGCTGTGCATGAATGGATCACAATACAGTGATTGTGCTGCAGGATCACATTGTGCAGCTGTGCTTGGATGGATAACAATACAGTGAGTGTGCTGCAGGATCACACTGTGCAGCTGTGCATGAATGGATAACAATACAGTGAGTGTGCTGCAGGATCACATTGTGCAGCTGTACATGAATGGATAACAATACAGTGAGTGTGTTGCAGGATCACACTGTGCAGCTGTACATGAATGGATAGCAATACAGTGAGTGTGCTGCAGGATCACATTGTGCAGCTGTACATGAATGGATAACAATACAGTGAGTGTGTTGCAGGATCACATTGTGCAGCTGTGCATGAATGGATAACAATACAGTGAGTGTGCTGCAGGATCACACTGTGCAGCTGTGCATGAATGGATAACAATACAGTGAGTGTGCTGCAGGATCACATTGTGCAGCTGTACATGAATGGATAACAATACAGTGAGTGTGCTGCAGGATCACACTGTGCAGCTGTGCATGAATGGATAACAATACAGTGAGTGTGTTGCAGGATCACATTGTGCAGCTGTGCATGAATGGATAACAATACAGTGAGTGTGCTGCAGGATCACATTGTGCAGCTGTACATGAATGGATAACAGTACAGTGAGTGTGCTGCAGGATCACACTGTGCAGCTGTACATGAATGGATAACAATACAGTGAGTGTGTTGCAGGATCACATTGTGCAGCTGTACATGAATGGATAACAATACAGTGAGTGTGCTGCAGGATCACATTGTGCAGCTGTGCATGAATGGATAAAAATACAGTGAGTGTGCTGCAGGATCACATTGTGCAGCTGTACATGAATGGATAACAATACAGTGAGTGTGCTGCAGGATCACACTGTGCAGCTGTGCATGAATGGATAACAATACAGTGAGTGTGCTGCAGGATCACATTGTGCAGCTGTACATGAATGGATAACAATACAGTGAGTGTGCTGCAGGATCACACTGTGCAGCTGTACATGAATGGATAACAATACAGTGAGTGTGCTGCAGGATCACATTGTGCAGCTGTACATGAATGGATAACAATACAGTGAGTGTGCTGCAGGATCACATTGTGCAGCTGTGCATGAATGGATAACAATACAGTGAGTGTGCTGCAGGATCACATTGTGCAGCTGTGCATGAATGGATAACAATACAGTGAGTGTGCTGCAGGATCACATTGTGCAGCTGTACATGAATGGATAACAATACAGTGAGGGTGCTGCAGGATCACATTGTGCAGCTGTACATGAATGGATAACAATACAGTGAGTGTGCTGCAGGATCACATTGTGCAGCTGTACATGAATGGATAACAATACAGTGTGTGTGCTGCATGATCACATTGTGCAGCTGTGCATGAATTGATAACAATACAGTGAATGTGTTGCAGGATCACATTGTGCAGCTGTACATGAATGGAAACTGAAATCGTGAATAGTGTGCGTGCCCCACGCAAAGGCAGCAGCTCTTGTGGTTGATGCTTAAAAGCCACCTGAGTTGGCCTGGCAAGTTATTCAGTCTCAGTAATTGATCAGTAATTTGAGGAATGTAAAGTTCCGATCCATTTCGATTTAATTCTTCACTCTTCGTTGTAATCATTGAAAAATCCGACCACTGCTTTCCTTCCCTGTAAAAATATATTTTAAGCATATTCACATGACGCCCTCTGTTACTTTTCCATGCATCTGGCGTTCTTATCAAACCATTCACCACACTCAATTTTCTTTCAATTTGACAGTGCCCACTAAAAATTGCTTTTAACGTTTCACCGACCACTGGTTGCAATTGTCAAACATTATCCACACTAACAAAACTACAAAATTTTGATTTATTATGCTCTTCCTGTTTCATCACATGCTGTGCCACTTTTAAATGGTGTCGAGCCAATTCTCCTGCTCTCGGCAAACTTTCCCGAAAATTTGGTTCAGAGCCCAAGAATGTGCTCTCAGAACGTTGATTGACTAATTGCTGCTGAATCATTTTCAATGGTCATTTTAGCTCATGAACAAAACCTAATTCAAATGGGTAGAATTAAGTTGAGTCATTATGTGCATCCCAAATTGCAATGAAATTAAATGGAATTCCTTCAACCCTATCCTCTGGATAATTTTGACAATAAAGAACAAATAACAAAGAACAGTACAGCACAGGAAACAGGCCCTTCGGCCCTCCAAGCCTGTGCCGCTCCTTGGCGCAACTAGACCAATCGTTTGTATCCCTCCATTCCCAGGCTGCTCATCTGATTATCCAGGTAAGTCTTAAACGATGTCAGCGTGCCTGCCTCCACCACCCTACTTGGCAGCGCATTCCAGGCCCCCACCACCCTCTGTGTAAAAAACGTCCCTCTGATATCTGAGTTATACTTCGCCCCTCTCACCTTGAGCCCGTGACCCCTCGTGATCGTCACCTCCGACCTGGGAAAAAGCTTCCCACTGTTCACCCTATCTATACCCTTCATAATCTTGTACACCTCTATTAGATCTCCCCTCATTCTCCGTCTTTCCAGGGAGAACAAGCCCAGTTTACCAATCTCTCCTCATAGCTAAGACCCTCCATACCAGGCAACATCCTCGTAAACCTTCTCTGCACTCTCTCTAATGCCTCCACGTCCTTCTGGTAGTGCGGCGACCAGAACTGGACGCAGTACTCCAAATGTGGCCTAACCAGCGTTCTATACAGCTGCATCATCAGACTCCAGCTTTTATACTCAATACCCCGTCCTGTAAAGGCAAGCATACCATATGCCTTCTTCACCACCTTCTCCACCTGTGTTGCCACCTTCAAGGATTTGTGGACTTGCACACCTCGGTCCCTCTATGTTTCTATACTCCTCATGACTCTGCCATTTATTGTATAACTCCTCCCGACATTATTTCTTCCAAAATGCATCACTTCGCATTTTTCCGGATTAAACTCCATCTGCCACCTCTCCGCCCAATTTTCCAGCCTATCTCTATCCTGCTGTATTGCCCGACAATGCTCTTCGCTATCCGCAATTCCAGCCATCTTCGTGTCATCCGCAAACGTGCTGATTACACCAGTTACACCTTCTTCCAAATCATTTATATACAACACAAATAGCAGAGGTCCCAGTACAGAGCCCTGCGGAACACCACTGGTCACAGACCTCCAGCTGGAAAAAGACCCTTCGACCACTACCCTCTGTCTCCTATGGCCAAGCAAGTTCTCCACCCATCTAGCCACTTCTCCTTGTATCCCATGAGCCTTAACCTTCTTAACCAACCTGCCATGTGGGACTTTGTCAAATGCCTTACTGAAATCCATATCGACCACATCCACGGCCCTTCCTTCATCAACCGTTTTTGTCACTTCCTCAAAAAACTCCAACAAATTTGTAAGGCACGACAAAACCATGCTGTCTGTCACTAATGAGATTTTTCCGTTCTAAATGCACATACATCCTGTCTCTAAGAATCCTCTCTAACAACTTCCCTACCACGGAAGTCAAGCTCACCGGCCTATAATTTCCCGGGTTATCCCTGCTACCCTTCTTAAACAACGGGACCACATTCGCTATCCTCCAATCCACAGGGACCTCACCCGTGTCCAAAGAAGCGACAAAGATTTCCGTAAGAGGCCCAGCAATTTCATCTCTCGTCTCCCTGAGCAGTCGAGGATAGATGCCATCAGGCCCTGGGGCTTTGTCAGTTTTAATGTTCCCTAAAAAACCAAACACTTCCTCTCTTGTAATGGAGATTTTCTCTAACGGTTCAACACCTCCCTCCGAGACACTCCCGGTTAACACGCTCCTCTCCATCGTGAATACTGATGCAAAGTATTCATTTAGGATCTCCCCTATTCCCTTGAGTTCTAAACATAATTCCCCTCCTTTGTCCCTGACAGGTCCGATTTTCTCCCTGACAACTCTTTTGTTCCTAACGTATGAATAGAATGCCTTAGGATTCTCCTTAATCCTGCCTGCCAAGAACATTTTGTGACCTCGTTTTGCCCTTCTAACTCCCCGTTTGAGTTCTTTCCTACTCTCTCTCTGTATTCCTCCAGTGCTCCATCTGTTTTCTATTGCATGGACTAAACGTAAGCCTCCCTTTTCATTTTAATCAGATCCTCAATTTCCGTGGTTATCCACGGCTCTCGAATCCTACCTTTCCTATCTTTCCTTTTTACAGGCACATGCCTATCCTGCAGCCGTATCAATAGTTCCTTCAAAGACTCCCACATGCCAGACGCGGACTTACCCTCGAACATCCTCTCCCAATCAACATTCACCAATTCCTGCCTAATCCGGCTATAGTTAGCCTTCCCCCAATTTAGCACCCTGCCCGTAGGACAGCACTCATCCTTGTCCATTACTATCCTAAAGTTAATAGAGTTGTGGTCACTATTTGCCACATGTTCCCCTACCGAAATTTTGACGACCTGACCGGTCTCATTTCCCAGAACTAGGTCCAGTATAGCCCCCTCTCTAGTCGGGCTATCTACATACTGTTCCAAAGAACCTTCCAGTACTCATTTTACAAATTCCTCTCCATCCGGACCCCCAGCTCTAAGCACTTTCCAGTCTGCGCCAGGGAAATTAAAGTACCCCACGACAACAATCCTATTTTTTCTGCACCTCTCCAGAATCTCCTGACATATCCTTTCCTCCACTTCCCGTGGGCTGTTGGGTGGTCTGCAGTACACCCCCAGCATAGTGACTGCACCCTTCCTGTTTCTGAGTTCCACCCACAGCGACTCAGTACATGACCCCCCTCAGTTGTCTACCCTCTGCAACGCGGTAATATGCTCCTTAAATAATATCGCTACTCCCCCACCTTTTTTAGCCCCTCCTCTGTCTCGCCTAAAACACTTATACCCCGGAATATTCAGCTGCCAGTCCTGTCCTTCTTTTAACCAAGTTTCCGTCACCGCAACCACATCCAAATTCCGCATAAGCATTCAGCCCCTAAGTTCACCTGTTTTACCCGGTACGCTCCTTGCATGGAAGCAGATGCACTCCAGACCTCCAGGCCCACTCAGGTCATCCTCCTCCAGAGTGCTCCTCTTCTTAGCTAGCCTTGCCCTGGTCCCCAGCTCAACCCCAGCTTCAGTATTTACTGACCTACTGTTTTGATCCCCACCCCCCTGCCACACTCGTTTAAATCCTGCCGAAACACTCTCGCAAATCTCCCAGCCAGGATATTTGCTCCCTTCCAGTTCAGGTGTAACCCATCCTTTCTGTTACAGTTGCCATCCTGACTTGAAGATTTCCCAGTTATCTATAAATTTAAAACCCTCCCTCTTGCACCAGTCCTTTAGCCACGCGTTCAACTGTAGAATCTCCCTGTTCCGAGCCTCACTTGCACTAGACACCGGGAGCAGTCCAGAGATTGCTACCCTGGAGGCCTTAATTTTTAGCCGAGCACCCAACTCCCTGAATTTCTCTCGAATGACCCGCCCTCCTCTTCCTACCTACATCATTTTCACCAATGTGTATAATCACATCCGTTTGACTACCTTCCTTTTTAAATATGCTTCCTACCCTCTCGGAGACATCCAGTACCCCGGCACCAGGGAGGCAGACTACCATCCTGGATTCTCGTTCACTCCCAAAGAACCGCCTGTCCGTGCCTCTAACCATTGCGTCCCCCACAACTAACGCTCTCCTAAACCCCTTCTTTCCCTTCCGGACCCCTGAGCCTGTCTCCGTGGAGGCGATCTGGTCCTCGTGGCTTACCCCTGGAGGGTCATCCCCCTCCACAGAATCCAAAACAATATACCTATTTTGGAGGGGGACAACCACAGGGGATCCCTCCACAGACTGCTCACTCCCATCCCTTCTCCCATCGGTTGCCCATCCGTTTCTTTTATGGGAGACTGCCACTGGGGTACTTTCTGGCACATCACCCTTCTGACTATTACCCCTCCTAACTGTGACCCACGTGTCTTCCTTCCGAGACCCTGGTGTCACTACCTGACTATAATTTTTATCTATTAATCTCTCATTTTCCCTAACTAAACTGAGTTCATCGAGCCTCAGCTCCAGCTCCCTTACACGATCCTTCAGGAGTTGCAGTTCCACGCATCTGGCACAGATATGGACTTCCGGGAGGCAAGTTGTCTCCAGGAACTCCCACATCCCACACCGAATGCAGTATACTGGCCTCGCACTCATACCAGCCATGTCCTTTTTAGTTTTTGGGAGATAAAACAAAAAAGGGGGTGTAACAGAAGAAAAACAAACAACCTTCCTCGCCTTCGCCGAAGCCCTGTGAGCCAAAGCCCTTACAGCTCACACTCTGCTCCCTGCTCACTCCACTGCCCGCTCCAGACGCTGCCCGCTCAAAAGTGCGGCCTGCTTTTCAACCCTCCGAAAAAACCTCCCCAGGCTGCTCCTGGGCCTACTTCCTGTTTTGAAAAAAAACCTCCTTTTTAAATTAGCCCTTTTAAAACCTTCCCCAGGCTGCTCCTGGGCCTACTTCCTGTTTTGAAAAAAACCTCCGAATTGTAAGCAAATTTAACTGAAAAATAAATAAATAAAATGCAGACACAATCTCTTTTACCCTCAGCCTGCTCCTGTGGAACAATGAGGACGTTGTTTTAAAGAAGGACAACAGCGGCAGATGCGTCAATAAACATTTAGGAAGGTGGTAGGAGAACTGAATATTATTGCTAAATTCATGTCCAATGTGGATTTAATAAAATAGGCTTAGAATGCCAAAACACGTTTCTTATTACAATGTGATATCTCTCATCGAGTACGTGTCAATTGAGATATTGTGAGTAACACTGGCATTGAATATTCGGAAGATGCAAATAGTTTGAGGAGGGTGAAGAGGAGATTTACTAAAAAATACCGGGAGGAATCTCAGCTAAGTGAGGTAGACGAGATAATCATAGAAACCCTACATTGCAGAAAGAGGCCATTTCGCCCATCGAGTCTGCACCGATCACAGGCCCTACCCCCATACATACATTTACCCGCTAATCCCTCCAACATACGCATCGCAGGACACTAAGAGGCAATTTTAGCATGGCCAATCAACCTAACCCACACATGTGCGGACTGTGGGAGCAAGCCGGAGCACCCGGAGGAAGCCCACGTAGACACGAGGGGAATGTGCAAACTCTACACAGACAGTGACCCAAGCCGGGAATCGAACCCAGGACCCTGGAGCTGTGAAGCAGCATGGCTAACCACTGTGCTACCGTGCCGTAGATAAGATGGGTGCTTCTCTCTCCTCACATCAGAGGAAACAAATCAGGTCATGTAACTAAGTCTGAAAGAGAGGGGGGGAGAGAGAGAGAGAGAGAGAGAGACAGGCAGACAGACAGACAGAGACACAGACACAGGGAGAGACAGACACACTGATCCTCCATAGACATCCATATGTCTGTAACTTCCTTTAAATCCTATAACTTATCTGCATTGCTCCAAAACTGGCCTCTTGAGCACGCATGAGAATCATCCATTCAACATTGCAGAAATGTCAGTAGCTGCTTAGGCCTAACTCTGTTTTTTTTCCTAACGCTCTCTGCCACCCGATACCCCTTTAAGATGCTTCTTAACACTTATTGGCCTGGCCGGATATTGGTCCTCCTTCCTATCAGAGATTCGCTGGACCACAAAGCTTTTAAGACACGGAATGAGTTTATTCTTATTATGCGTGTTCAGGCCTCTGAATGAAAAATGCACCCAGTGTCATTAGCCCACCTTCTGCTCAGATCCCGCAATATCTTTCCTTTTCAGATAACGAATGAAATTGCTCTAGTGAGGCTGAATCCACTATTTCAGAAGCCTATCATTGATCAAGTGTAAGTGATGTTCTGCCGAAAGCTTCGATGATTCACCTGGAGGAATGGATATATTGGTCACTGAGATCTTACTGGACGTCCTTTAGGTCTCGGTTGTAATGGACAGAGCGTGTGATATCAAGAAATGCAACGGCAGCAGCCGTATCAGAAGAAGGACAAAATGGTTTACCTCACGATTGTTGATATTGGACATCCCTCGAATGTCTACCTGAATCTGCAGTGTCCATAGTGACTTAAACACTAGACTCAACAGTAGGCCATTTCACACTTTGAGCCTGCTCCGCCATTCTTTATAATCATGGCTGATCTTCAAATTCAATATCCTAATTCCCCATTTCCCCCATACCCCTTGATTCCCTTTAGCTCCAAGTACTAAATCTAGTTTATTCTTTAAATGAGATAGCGACAATCCAAGACTGAGTGCAGCTTCTCTTTCGGTAAAATAAACATCGGTCTGAATAGTGCTGTGTTCATTCTAGAGCCCTGCCTCCACATTCAATCTGGGATGTTAGAGACTGGGAATACTTTCCCTTATTTATAAAAAAAGCTGTGATGTGGAGATGCCGGCGTTGAACTAGAGTGGGCATGGTAAGAAGTTTCACAACAGCTGGTTAAAGTCCAACAGGTCTATTTGGAATCACAAGCTTTCGGAGCGCTGCTCCTTCATCAGGAGCGCTGCTCTTTCATGAGGTGAGTCACCTGATGAAGGAGCAGCGCTCCGAAATCTCGTGATTCCAAATAAACCTGTTAGATTTTACTCTGCTGTTGTGCATTTTCTTTTGCTATCAAGAACTAACATCGGTGTTTATGAATACAAAACACGTGTATTCTGATAAAGATCCAGTTGCTTTAATAATGTGCTTTGGGGAATGATATCTGCTGTGTTTTTCCAGTCTAATCGACATCTGATTCTGTTCATGCTGCAAAGGGGTTAAATTTTAACCGCACCTCGACTATCATTCGGTTTGGTTTGTCACGATAATAGCAGGGAGAGAGCAGACGCCAGAGCAAGTCAAGGTTTCATTGGCATGTTCTACCTGCAATAGAATCGCAAGCTGAATCTGACTCGTGAGAAATGTGTCAGGGTCATTCGTCACCATCCCTGGTATGTCCAGTCCCACTGGCATTGCAGATCCAGCAGAGCTGACAGCTGTCTGGCACACATTCTGGATGCATTCTGGTGGGAAATCCCCAATAGTGACTCCAAGAATTATGATTTCTCACGGCATTCGTGCAAAGACAGGGAAGGACATCTTCTGCTGACTCCCACCTACCACCCTCCATCAGCTGAAAAATCTCTGCTACTCAAAGCTACATAATAGTTGAGGGAATCATTAGCTTCAGATTTCTACCTTTCTCTTTGGTCCAGGTCATTTCCTCAACCACCATGGGAGTCACATCATCTTTTGCATCGAAGTTCAAACGTGCATCAGCGTCCTTTGAACAGAAAGGTCTAATCTACTGGGAACTTAGTGTCAGATTATAATACATTTTTCCAATTCGATATGGGTAACAGATTTCTTAGTCTCAGTCGAATTTACGTCTCCATATTGTGAACTTAAAATCTGAGGCAATTGCCTGCAACATTTTATACCTGGCACCAACCTCTCACTGAGAAAATCTAAGTCTTTATTTGCGATTGATCAATTGCGAGGCTGTGGCGTCGTAGTATTGTCGCCAGATTAATAATCCAGAAAACCGGAGCAATTTTCTGGGACTCGAGGTTCGAATCCCACTATGGCACCTGAAGAAATTTCAATTCAATAAAAATATGCAATTGAAAGTCTGCTGATGACCATGAAACCATTATCGATTTTCATAAAAACCCATCTGGTTCACTGAGGCCCGACAGGGAACGAAATCTACCATCATTACCTGCCTTGGCTACACGTGACTCCAGAACCACAGCAATTTGGTTGACTCTAAAATACTGTCAGGCATGGACAATGAATGCTGGCCCAGCCAGAACGCATGGAAGAATAAAAATAAAATAAACCACCGTCAGTTATTATGCGGCATGCGGCAAGCTGATTGGGCGGCTCGCCTGTCAATCACAATGGCGGGTGGGCGTCTGTTAGTCAGGGCGAACGTCGGCTCGGAGCATCTTCATGAGGAAAATCATGATTAAATTGAGGGGGTTTATTTATTGTTGTCACTGACTATAATGTATAAATGTTATCTGTTCCGATTTTGGAGTCAATCTTTCCCTCACACGGTGTTTTGAGGCCATTATGAGGGGTGCCGCCATCACCGAGAAGTGATGGACACAAAATGGCGGCGGTTGGGGTTGTCCCCCGGCCGCTCGGCAAGGCCGCCAATACTTTAAAAAAATTAAAGAAAAAAAATAGATTGCGGATGTGGTTCCTGTTTTCAAGGAGTGGAATAGGGATAGCCCAGGTAATTACCGACCGGTGAGTCTAACCTCAGTGGTTGGTAAGCTGATGGAGAAGATCCTGAGGAACAGGACTTCTGAGCATTTAGAGAGGCTTAGTATGCTCAAGAATACTCAGCATGGCTTTGTCAAAGGCAGATCCTGCCTGACGAGCCTGGTGGAGTTCCTCGAAAATGTGACTAAACACATTGACGAAGTGAAAGCGGTAGATGTGGTTTATATGGATTTTATCAAGGCATTCGATTAGGTCCCCCATGCAAGGCTTCTCGAAAAAGTGAGAGGGCATGGGATCCAAGGGGCTGCTGCCCTGTGGATCCAGAACTGGCTTGCCCAAAGGAGGCAGAGAGTGGGTATAGATGGGTCTTTTTCTAAATGGAGGTCGGTCACCAGTGGTGTGCCCAGGGATCTGTTCTGGGACCCTTGCTGTTTGTCATTTTCATAAATGACCTGGATGAGGAAGTGCAGGGATGGGTTGGTAAGTTTGCCGACGACACGAAGGTTGGTGTGGTTGTGGATAGTCTGGAGGGATGTCAGAAGTCACAGAGGGACATAGATAGGATGCAAGACTGGGCGGAGAAGTGGCAGATGGACTACAATCCAGATAAATGCGTCGTGGTCCATTTTGGCAGGTCAAATGGGATGAAGGAGTACAATATTAAGGGAAAGACTCTTAGTGCTGTAGAGGATCAGAAGGACCTTGGGGTCCGGGTCAATCGGACTCTAAAATCGGTCCCGCAGTTGGAGGAGGTGGTTAAGAAGGCGTATGGTGTGCTGGCCTTTATCAATCGAGGGATTGAGTTTTGGAGTCCGGGGATAATGATGCAGCTATATAGGACCCTCGTCAGGCACCACTTGGAGTACTGTGCTCAGTTCTGGTCGCCTCATTACAGGAAGGATGTGGAAAAGATTGAAAAGGTGCAGAGGAGATTTACAAGGATGTTGACTGGATTGAGTGGCATGCCTTATGAGGATAGGCTGCGGGAGCTCGGTCTTTTCTCCTTGGAGAGACGTAGGATGAGAGGAGAGGGAATAGAGGTATATAAGATGAGAGGCATAGATCGGGTGGATTCTCAGAGGCTTTTTCCCAGGGTGGAAATGACTGCTACGAGAGGACACAGGTTTAAGGTGCTAGGGGGGAGGTACAGGGGAAATGTTAGGGGGAAGTTTTTCACACAGAGGGTGGTGGGCGAGTGGAATCGGCTGCCGTCAGTGGTGGTGGAGGCAAACTCAATAGGGTCTTTGAAGAGACTCCTGGATGAGTAGAACATAAGAACATAAGAAATAGGAGCAGGAGTAGGCCATCTAGCCCCTCGAGCCTGCCCCGCCATTCAATAAGATCATGGCTGATCTGACGTGGATCAGTACCACTTACCCGCCTGATCCCCATAACCCTTAATTCCCTTACCGCTCAGGAATCCATCCATCCGCGCTTTAAACATATTCAGCGAGGTCGCCTCCACCACCTCAGTGGGCAGAGAATTCCAGAGATTCACCACCCTCTGGGAGAAGAAGTTCCTCCTCAACTCTGTCTTAAACCGACCCCCCTTTATTTTGAGGCTGTGTCCTCTAGTTTTAACTTCCTTACTAAGTGGAAAGAATCTCTCCGCCTCCACCCTATCCAGCCCCTGCATTATCTTATAAGTCTCCATAAGATCCCCCCTCATCCTTCTAAACTCCAACGAGTACAAACCCAATCTCCTCAGCCTCTCCTCATAATCCAAACCCCTCATCTCCGGTTTCAACCTGGTGAACCTTCTCTGCACTCCCTCCAATGCCAATATATCCTTCCTCATATAAGGGGACCAATACTGCACACAGTATTCCAGCTGCGGCCTCACCAATGCCCTGTACAGGTGCATCAAGACATCCCTGCTTTTATATTCTATCCCCTTCGCAATATAGGCCAACATCCCATTTGCCTTCTTGATCACCTGTTGTACCTGCAGACTGGGCTTTTGCGTCTCATGCACAAGGACCCCCAGGTCCCTTTGCACGGTAGCATGTTTTAATTTGTTTCCATTGAGATAGTAATCCCATTTGTTATTATTTCCTCCAAAGTGTATAACCTCGCATTTCTCAACGTTATACTCCATTTGCCATATCCTCGCCCACTCACTCAGCCTGTCCAAATCTCTCTGCAGATCTTCTCCGTCCTCCACACGATTCACTTTTCCACTTATCTTTGTGTCGTCTGCAAACTTCGTTACCCTACACTCCGTCCCCTCCTCCAGATCATCTATATAAATGGTAAATAGTTGCGGCCCGAGTACCGATCCCTGCGGCACGCCACTAGTTACCTTCCTCCAACCGGAAAAACACCCATTTATTCCGACTCTTTGCTTCCTGTCGGATAGCCAGTCCCCAATCCACTTTAACACACTACCCCCAACTCCGTGTGCCCTAATCTTCTTCAGCAGCCAGTACATGGGACTTAATAGGATGGAGGATTATAGGAAGGCCTAAAAGGTAGGGCTATGTTCGGCACAACTTGTGGGGCAGAAGGGCCTGTTTTGTGCTGTAGTTTTTTCTATGTTTCTATAAACAAATCGTTTCATACGCAAAATCGATGAACCCAAACGTTTTGAAACAAAATTAAATATCCTGCACAACTGAAACAAGAGACAGCGAAAAAGGGATAGATGGAATAGGTAGATAGATGAAGGAGAGTGAGAGAGAAAGGGTTAGGCAGACACGTGGTGAGACAGACAATGACAGGGACAGGAACAGAGACAGATTCAGGAATGAAAAAATGAAATGGAGGGATCTATCCGCTAAACATAGCGAATGAAATTCTTATCCCCCTCCACCCCCCCCCCCCACCCCGGCAAAAACACCCCGATCCCCTGCCCCCGCGTACATATGCTCATATCGTATTGTATTCCAGCTAAAATTATAGACTGCGACAAACATCAATTGCAGACTGACCGGCGAATCACTTTCAACGACATTGGTCGGTGTACGAATGTTGCTCCAGGGAGGGAGCAATATTCCCTCGAGGGAAAGCGCTCAAAATCTTCTTTGCACTAGGTCCAGGAAAGTTGGAACGTGGGATATTCGGTTATAACTCTGCTAACCAGGTACTGGTTAATCGGCACTGTTTTGGGAGTTTCAGTGTATTAGCTTTCCAGAGATCTCGGCTGGTGCTCCCAGATGTGATTTAAAATCCATCGTGGTTGGTGTATTTAAATCCAATGAATACAACCCTCAACTGAAAGTTATTCTCAGTAATGCGGACCATGAACATATCTTTGGAGTCCAAAAAAAACAACCTAGTTTATTAATGCATTTAATGGATTGACTCCTGTCCACTTTACAAAGCAGGCTTACATGCGATTCCGGACACTGGTCAACCTGGTTGACTCTCAAACTCTCTCTGAAATGGCCAAGCCAGTCTTTCAGATCAGGGTCATTGTTAGGCACCAAATGCTGGCTCCTTCAGCCACGCACACGTCCGATGAAATAATGAAAATGAAGTTGAAACACGCTGAAAATAATTCACAGGAAAACCAACTGAGGAGATTTACTGTTAACACAGTGAGATATTGCGATCTGGACTTTCTGACTGCAAGGATACGGGAAGATATCCAATAGTATATTTCTCAATGAGAATTCAACCAACAAATCACAGTGGCTGCAGTCACTTTTAGAAAGCATTCAGCTCGCTGTTGCATGGGGCATGGACCAAGCAGGATGGGGAAAGACTTGCTCAAGCATATTCGGCTAAACTGGAAGTCTTCAGGTTCGGAGTGGGACACAATGTTTTCAGAAGATACCCTGGAGTTAGTTTCAGGAACATCGAGGTAATTACAAAAGGGGCCAAGGCCAAGATCAACGTGAACCCGAATGCTACATATAGCTATTTCAGAGCCAAACCTGGAGAAGGTGGAAACGGAACTACGAAATCTTGAAAGGTTGGTACAATCAGTCCTGTGCAATTTGCAGAATGGGTTGTGCCTTTGTCCCTGTTCTTCGGCCTGAAAACTCAATCTGTCTGTGAGGTGACAATAACCTACAGTCAACTGGGTCTCCAAACACGATAAAAACACATGACCTAGATCAAAATGTGTAAACAAGTTAACAGGTCGCAAGACGTTCTCCACATTTGACATGATGATAAGTAATTACATGAGCTGTGGATCAAGAAAAAGTCATCAAGGAAGCGCGAACCCCAAGGAACGCCACAGAGTTAAAATCCTTATGGAGTTAATTTGTTATAACAGAAAATTTATTCTGAATGTAGCTTCCATGCTGCCCTCTTATATACACTAGTATGCAAATGCTTCCGATTTTCCTCGGGAGTGACGCAGAAAGAGGATATTTCTATAGGAAATCGTCAATTACTCTCACTAATGCAATGGCTCATTCCGACTCTGAGAAATACCTTATTTTAACTCGTGATTCTTCCCCGTCCGGGGTGCGTGCAGTGCTATCACATTGCTGGCAAGACGGGATGGAGAATCCCGTCATGTATACCTCCCAGATCCTTCAGGATGCAGAGCGATGACACTTTCAAATTCAGAAGGGAGGTTTGGCGGCCACATTTGGTGTGGATAAGTTTCAGCAATACATCTACTGTTATTGATTTTTTTAATAGTTGCCCATCCCATACTGCGCTTCATCAAAGAGGGCAAAGCAAATCCCCCAATCACCACCACTCGGATACAGTGCTGCACATTGATATTGACTGACTATGAATAGATTCTGGAAAACCTCCATGGAATCAGGGCAGCGAATGTGGACAGTTCAGTCACACGCCTGACTCCTTTAGCAACACTCGAAGATGTTGTGATGACACTGAACCTTTTGGAGACCTTGCTCGTGTCAGCAAAGCAGATTAAAGCCCCGACTCAAAAGCACCCAGCCTTATCCAAAATAAGGCACGCAATATTACACACTGAATTCCAGCTTGGAACCTCCGAAGAAATGAAACCCGAGCTCATTAAGGAAGCCAAGCTTAGTGTTGAGAATGGGATCATTCGTTGGGGGTCCCAGGAAAATGTTGTAACCCGAGATCAAAGCCAAATATTAATGGAACAACTTAATGGCCGCCCGGGAGTATAAAAATGAAAATGCTGGCGGAGATTCGCCTGGTGGCCCAGTGTTGATTCTGAAATCGCAGACTTCTGGCAGCAAAATCAAAAGCTGCCACCTCAAGCGTCCCTAAATCCAAGGGCGGCGCCTGGCATGTGTGTGGTTGCATGTGGACTTTGCTCGTCATTTTGAGGCTTCTCTGCTTTTAATAATGATGGCAGCGCACTCCAAGTCGCAACAGGTGCATCGGATGGGCTCCACGACATCTCAGGTGATGAACTTGGGCAGGACAAACAAGGCAAGGAAACAGATAATGAAAGGCCGTGACTACCAAGGATCAGAGGGTCCTCGGTGTGCATGTACACAGGCCATTTAAGGTAGCAGGGCAGGTTGATGATGTGAATTAAACGGCATGTGGTAGCTTTTTATTTTTTAGCCGATGCACAGAGTTTAAGAGCAGGATTGTTATACTGGAACTGTATAAAACCTTGGCGAGGCCATAGCTAGAGTATTGTATGCAGTTCTGGAATCCACATTATTGATGGGTGTGATAGCATTGGAAAGGGTGTAACGGAAATTTACCCAGGTGTTGCGTTGGCTTAGGAGTATTCGTCATGAGAGAGTGAGATTTGGTAGAATGGTATTGTTTCAGTTGAAGCAGAGGGTTGCATGGTTGAGAAGTAAATAATTATGAGTGACATGGACAGATTAGACAGGAAGGAACCTTTCCCCTTGGTGGAGTGAATAAATGATCTGGGGCAATGGATTTAAGGTAAGGGACAGGAGGATTGGAACGGACGTGAGGAAAGTCCATTGCACATAGCAGGAGCTGGGACTCAGTACTCGCTGTGGTGTTGGCACAAAACCTCGCTACTTTTAAGAAGTATTGATATGTAGCCTTGAAATGCCATTGCTTATAAAGCTGTGAGCCAAGTGCTGGCGAATGGGTTCAGAATAGTTGGGTGGTTGTTTTTGACCAGCCTAGCAGAGATGGGCCGAAGGGCATTTCCTGTGCTGTAGACCTCTCTGACTCAATTACATTGATTTTATATCAAACGGAAAAGAGAAAGTAATTTGGAAAACAAAAATGGAGTGGGAAAGGAGCAAGAGTAATTGGGCAATTAGGAGAAATCAAGACGAGAGAACTTTAAGAAGCATAAGCACTGAGAAAGGGAGTTTGTAAGAGAGGGGATGATGCGAGGGAATCCAAAGCAGCGTCCGGTTTACAAATGAAAAATCGCCTTTTTAAGGAAAGTTTTTGAAATGTCCAACATCCTATAGATAAATTAAAATCAGAATATTCTAGTTTCTAAATTAATCCCAAAAGTTCATCTGTTTTGCTACAATCCCGAATGAGATCTGCAGTGAGAGAAAGCAGGTGTCAGCAGCTTGTTTCTTCACCAACCTGTGAGTAACTATCGCCGTCCATCATCGCGGAAGGGAAGAGAAAGGGCTTGGGATGCTGTAAGTACCACACAGCAAACTCTCTTCACTGGAAAGACTAATCTCCGTCGAACTCAGTCCTCGGGGGGTGGGCGTATTTTTTTTTTACAACCTCACACGTATTCACAATAAATGCGGAGGTTTTACAACTATGGATAATATCAATAAAAAGAAACATATATATGTATTATACTAGCTTGTGTCATTTCCAAAGTCTGCGAGCACCAGTTCCAGAGGATTGTTTGTCTGGATAACTTTCTGTCTGGAATCAGCAACTCCAAAATCCTAGAAACGAATGATGAGGCATGGGACTGATGTACTCAGGCCGCTTGACAGGCGGTGTCAGAGATTGTTAAAATCAGCAGGATTTAAGGAGTTCACAGAGTGTGTTCACCACCTTTTGTCAGAACCGTGAATTGTTGGAGATCTTTCCGGTTTGTGTTAAATCAGCTCAAGTGAGCTGTGGTTTGGAAAAGAAACAAATGGGATTTGTGGGCTTTTTCACACAGCCAGTTCTTCAGTCTGGAATTTCCTGCCTGGAAATATGTTGGAGGTTGTTTCAATCGAGGCATTCAAAGGAGCATTAGATGTTGATTTGAGGAGAAACAACATGCAGGGGTTGCGGGGAAAGGCAGGGGAATGACACGAAGTTCTAATGCTCATTTCGAGAGTCGGTGCACCGAATGGTCTCCTTCTGCAAGGTAACAATTCTGTGATTCTGCGATTGAGTTATCCATTCTTACCTGAAAGCTGTTACCACTCAAACTAATTTCCAACAGAACTATTGTCAAACTAAAGTAAACTGGAGCACCTTCTCAGTACTGATTACATTGGCATGGATGGTGATGATCTGTCACTGGGGCTTTATTGGAATCTGCAGTGATAACTATGTGCACGACATGGTCACTTCTGGCCAACTAGGTACTTGTATTTGTCTGAAAAAATTAGAATCTTGATGCCACTAATCCCACCTCAAAATCCATTTCTTGCATTAACAATCTGATACAGACAGAAGCTGCCATCCTCCCGCTCTGACATGTGCCAATGCGAAACATTGTTCCTGGAGATGGAAATTCTGTCATCCTCCTCCTGTCAAACCTGGGCTGGAATTCTGCTGTGGCAAACAAAGAATAAAAACGCGGTAAAGGTGGAAGAGAAATGTCACAGTGTGAAGTTATTGATATCAATGTTGAGTTCACAAGCATGTAAACTACTGAATCGGAAGGTGAGATGCTGTTCTTCCAGTTTGCGTGGGGCTTCATGGGGACATTGCAACAGCCGAAGGACAGTCATGTGGACGTGAGAGCAAAGTGCTGATTTGCAATGACAGCAACGGGAGGGTCACGGCTATGCTTGCCGACTGAGCAAACGTCTGCCACAATGTGGGCACCTAATTTGTGCTTAGTCTCCCCCATGTGAGACCACTCTGGGAGCAGCGAATATTGTTGCATCAAAGAGATCCATCCCGCCAGAACCCACAAACAATGCTCACACCCTCCCCTCGCCATAGGACTATCAGTTTAAGGAGTGGTTTACAATAACCTTCTCAAGGACAGGGAGGGTTGAAAATAAGTGTCGGCCTTACGATTGAAGCTCACACACAATAATGAAAATTGGTCAAAAACTCAGGGAATGTTCTACTGGCATCATGATGCAGGGTGAGTAATCCAAAGTGACCCGACCTCATCATCTCCATACTGACAGATACAAGAAGGTCACTCGTTGCTTCACTGAGGTGAATATCAGTGTTTGCCACTTAAAGTGCAAGCGGAGAGGATAATTAATTGATGAAGGAAATGCTGTTTCAAACAGGATCAGGTAAATTCTTAATCATGCACTCTTATATTTTTACTCAAATGCATGGAAACCATCACAGTGCGGGACAGTTTTGAATAAGACATCTCACTCCAGTTGCATTGCAGGCTCTGGAGTTTTAACTCTTCTATCTCGGAAGGTTTCAGCCTCCCATTTCGACAAGTTGTCCATATTTGAACAGTTCTTGCTGTAAAGCTGTCAATAACATTTGATCAAACTTTCGCCACTCTACAGCGGTACACATATGGTAAGGGAGGTGGTGTAGCTCTGATATTTAAGGGTGATATCAGGGCAGTAGTGAGAGATGACATCGGTTCTATTGAAAAAAAAGTTTGAATCCATTTGGGTGGAAATTAGAAAGAGTAAGGAGAAAAAGTCCCTGATAGGCATAGTCCATAAGCCACCAAAGAATGACATCATGGTGGGGTGAGAAATAAAAAAAAGAAATAACTGATGAATGTAAAAATGGTACAGCAATTATCCTGGGGGATTTTAATCTACACATCAATTGGTCAAACCAGGTCGGTCAAGACAGCCTTGAGGAGGAGTTCATAGAATGTATCTGCGATAGCTTTCTTGAACAGTATGCAATGGAACCAACAAGGGAGCAAGCTATCCAGGATGTGGCCCTGTGTAATCAGACGGAAATAATTAATGATCTTGCAATTAGGGATCCTCTTGGAAGAAGCGATCACACTATGGTTGAATTTAAAATATAGATGGAGTGTGAGAAGGTAAAATCCAATACCAGTGTCTTGTGCTTAAACAAAGGAGACGACAAAGTGATGAGGGAGGAGTTGGCTAAGGTAGAACGGGAGCAAAAACGTTATGGTGGGACAATTGAGGAACAGTGGAGGACTTTCAAAGCGATCTTTCACAGTGCTCAGCGAAAGTATATACCAGTGACAAGGAAGGGCTGTGGAAAAAAGAGATAATCAGCCATGGATATCTAAGGAAATAAAGGAGGGTATCAAATTGAAAGAAAATGCATACAAAGTGGCAAAGATTAGTGGGAGCCGAGAGGATTGAGGAATCTTTAAAGGTCCGCAAAAAGCCACGAAAAAAGCTATAAAGAAAAGTAAGATGGATTATGAGAGTAAATTAGCTCAGAATATGAAAGCCGATAGCAAAAGTTTCTACAAATGCATAAAACGAAAAAGAGTGGCTAAAGTAAACATTGGTCCTTTACAGGATGAGAAGGGGGATGTCATAACTGGAAATGAGAATTTGGCTGAGGCATTGAACGGGTATTTTGTGTCGGTCTTCACAGTAGAAGACACAAATAACATGCCAAAAATTGATGACAGGATGGCTATGGCAGGTGAGAACCTAGAAACTATTATTATCACGAAAGAGGTAGTGTTGGGCAAGTTAATGGGGCTAAAGGTAGACAAATCTCCTGGTCCTGATGGACTGCATCCTCGGGTACTAAAAGGGATGACGGGAGAAATAGCAAATGCACTAGTGGTAATGTACCAAAGTTCGCTGGTCTCCGGTATGGTTCCCGCAGATTGGAAAACAGCAAATCTGATGCCACTGTTTAAAAAAGTAGGTAGACAAAAGGCAGGTAACTATACGCCGGTTAGCTTAACTTCTGTCGGAGGGAAAATGCTTGAATCTATCATCAAGGAAGAAATCGCGAGACATCTGGATATAAATTGTCCCATTGGTAAGTCACACCTTGGGTTCATTAAGGGAGGGACATGTTTTACTTATTTGGTGGAATTCTTTGAGAACATTACATGTGCAGTGGACAATGGGGAACCTGTGCATGTGGTGTATCTGTATTTCCAGAAGGCATTTGACAAGGTGCCACACCAAAGACTGCTACATAAGATAAAGGTGCACGGTGTTAAGGGTAATTTATTAGCATGGATAGAGGATTGGTTAAGTAACAGAAAGCAAAGAGTGTGGGTAAATTGATGGTTTTCTAGTTGACGATCAGTGACTAGTGATGTGCCTCAGGGATCATTGTTGGGACCGCAATTGTTTATGATTTACAGAGATGTTTTGGAGTTGGTGACCACGTGTAGTGTGTCAAAATTCGCAGATGACATAAGATGGGTGGCAGAGCAAAGTGTGCAGAGAACGCTGAACGTCTGCAAAGGGATAGGTGAGTGGGCGAGGGTCTGGCAGATGGAGTACATTGTTGGTGAATGTGAGGGCATCCATTATGGTAGGAATAATGGCAAAATGGACTGTTATTGAAATGGTAATAAATTGCAGCATGCTGCTGTGAAGAGGGACCTGAATGTCCTTGTGCAGGAAACTCAAGGAGTTGGTTTACAGGTGCAGCAGGTAATTAAGAAGGCAAATTGAATTTTGTCCTCATTGCTGGAGGGATGGATTTTAAAAGCAGCGAGGTTATGTTGCAGCTGTATAAGGTGCTGGTAAGGCCACACCTGGAGTGTTGTGTACAGTTTTGGTCTCCTTACTTGAGAAAGGATATACTGGCACTGGAGGGGGTGCAGATGAGATTCACTAGGTTGATTACAGAGGTAAGAGGGTTGGCTTATGAGGAGAGAGTGAGTAGACTGGGGCTACACTCATTGGAATTCAGAAGAATGAGGGGAAGTCGTGTAGAAACATATAAGATTCTGAAGGGAATAGTTAAGATAGAAGCAGGGAAGTTGTTTCCACTGGCGGGTGAAACTAGAACGAGGGGGCATAGCCTCAAAATCAGGGGAAGCAGATTTAGGACTGAGTTGAGGGGGGGCTTCTTCACACAAAGGGTCGTGAATCTGTGGAACTCCATGCCCACTGAAGCAGTTGAGGCGACCTCATTGAGTGTATTTCAGGCAAGGATAGATAATTTGTTGAACATTAAACCAATTAAGGGTTATGTTGAGCCGGCGGGTAAGTGAAGCTGAGTCCACAAAACGATCAGGCTCGAGGGGCAAGATGGCCTTCTCCTGCTCCTAGTTCTTATGTTCTTGTGTTCTTATATAGCGGAGCAGTCACCTCGATTTGAGCTGTGCCCATTCCTCTCTTTAATCTGGTTTCAATCCATCAATGGCGCTCTGCACAAATTAATAACTGGCTTCACAAACAATTGACACAAATACTGCACCTTTCACGAATCATCAGGAAAATCCAGAGTGGCAGGGACCTGCTGGCGAGACCAAACGTAGTAGCTGCTATAAATGTCCTTTAAAAATGTGGCAGGACGGTCTCCGGTGTGTTGCTGTTTCCAGTGAAACTCGTTTGGGAAGAAAAACAAAATTTCTAAAGGACGGACTTCCCTTCATTGAGCAGCTACTGAGAGGATAACTCCAGTTGCAACGGGATCTTGATCAACTGGGCCAGTGGGCTGACGAATGGCAGATAGATTTTAATTTAGATAAATGCAAGGCGATGCATTTTGATAGATTGAACCAGGGCAGGACTCAGTTAATGGTAGGGCGTTGGGGAGAGTTACAGAACAAAGAGATCTTGGGGTAGATGTTCATAGCTCCTTGAACGTGAAGTCACAGTTGGACAGAGTGGTGAAGTAGGCATTCGGCATGCTTGGTTTCATTGGTCAGAACATTGAATACAGGAGTTGGAATGTCTTGTTGAAGTTGTACAAAACATTGGTGAGGCCACACTTGGAATACTGTGTGCAACTCTGGTCACCCTATTATAGAAATTATATTATTAAACTAGGAAGAGTGCAGAAAATATTTACTTTACTGCAACCGGGACTTGATGGATTGATTTATAAGGAGAGGTTGGATAGACTGAGACTTTTTTCTCTGGAGCGTCGGAGGCTGAGGGGTGATCTTTTAGACGTCTATAAAATAATGAGGGGCACAGATCAGCTAGATAGCCAATATCTTTTCCCAAAGGTAGGGGAGTCTAAAACTAGAGGGCATAGGTTTAAGGTGAGAGGGGAGAGGTACAAAAGTGTCCAGAGGGACAATGTTTTTCACACAGAGGGTGGTGAGTGTCTGGAATAAGCTGCCAGAGGTAGTGGCAGAGGCGGGTACAATTTTGTCTTTTAAAAAGCATTTAGATAGTTACATGAGTACGATGGGTATTGAGGGATATGGGCCAAATGCAGACAATTGGGATTTGCTTCGGGGTTTTAAAAAAAAGGGCGGCATGGACAAATTGAGCCGAAGGGCCTGTTTCCATGCTGTAAACCTCTATGACACTCTGACTCTATAATCACCGTGGCGGCAAAGATAAAATTTTCTCCGACAACTTTTGTTCATTCCAAATCACTGGGAGAATGTTGTCACAAAATTTGCTTCCAGAGAGGAAACGCAAGGTAAATACAACTGAGTTCATCCGAGTGTAACCCGAGGTCTGTGAAATGGGGCTCCTCTATGACTGTTACAGAGGTAAATACATCAATCACAAAGCGAGTTCCACTTTCTTTTTTTATTTCAATAATTTATGACTTGCTCTAACCGGTAAACAGATCTAGGTTGACGGCCACTCAGGAATATATTTGAGTTCACTGAAGTTGCAACTCCCAGAACCAGAGCCCGAAATTTAAAATTCAACAGGCTCCGGGTAATTCTGCGCTGAAACACCGGCCATGAGATTGGAATACTGAGCGCCTGACCTGCAAATGGTGAAAATGTTCCTCAAAATCCAACATATTAAAGCTGGGAAGGAGTGACATTTTAAAATATTTTGACTGAAAGGTCTGAACAAATCTTGCTTATTTAGTTGAAAAATAATTTCAAATGGAATTGGGGTGAGCATATCATACAGGTGATGTGAAATGGACCCAAACCATATGACAGTAAATGTTTTTACATGGGATCGCATCAGATTTCCAATGATGAGGAAACTTGCAGCTTGAGATTTGCTTTGTGCAGAATATATTGATCATTGCGAATAAGAAAAACGCAGCTGTTGCTGAGCAGGTTTATGAAGATGGAAACATTCAGAACGCTCTGGAGAAAAACAATCCTCACAGCAGGCTGAAAAGCTGAAGCTTTGAATTTGCAAATCCAGGAGGTCTGAAATTACCAAAATTGTGCGATCCGTCAGCAATAAAGTAGAATTGTCCACTTAGTGCAGCACTGAATATGAAAATCGGCTGCTCGTCTTTTGTACTGCAGTCGTCGGTGGCCGGTTACCTCAGGTGATTAGAGTGTGGTCATAATGAGAATAGAGATCGCTTGTACACTGTCTCTACCAAACATCCCCAATACTGGTACAGCATGGGGTAAGTTAGAGGGTATGGCTCGCTCTACAATATCCCATTAATCACTCCCAGGACAGGTAGAGCAAGGGGTTATACGGAATAAAGCTCTGGATCTTAGACGTGTATGTCCTTTCTGGATGTAGGATACAAGGTGCCATGATGAGAATATCGGCCTACACAGCATTCCACATGAGTTACATTTGTTTATCAGACGCGGTAAGACTTTCATCTTCAATGTACCTGAAGACTCCACCGAGAAATAATCCACCAGAGATCACAGACCCAACCCTAAAAGTATAAACGATGAACTCATTATTGGCCTTGCTTCCAATCTAAATTTACTCATGGTGACACTAATCGACACTTACTACTTCAATATAACTGGCAATTGTTCCATACAACTTTACTGGCCATTTCTCCATGTTGACAATACAGGTGGCAAAGTGTTGCTACCTTCTTCCCAGGGAAGTCACAACGGTAATGATCGAGAGAGAAAGAGAGAGAGAGAGAGAGAGAGACTGATAGGAGTGTCAGGGCTACTGAGATGCTGTGGAAATCTATCTTTGCTCTACGATATCACCTGTTAAAAAGCAGTCAAGCTTGGGAATGATCACCCTGTCAGGACCTGGCTTTGAAAAAAATAAGGGAACCGGTGTCATCATCGAGTGTCATGAAACACTCCAACCCTGGAAAAGTGTTTGAGCTAACCTGTGAAGCATTTCTGTAGGCATTGGGGTGGTATTAGCACATAGATAGCTAAATGGAAAGGAACATCCAATTAAAAATGCCTCCAGGACCTTCACCAGAGCAGAAAGAACACACGCCCATATTGATAAAGAAAGGTTGGTGGTGATATTTGGAGCAAAATAAAATCTATCAATACATTTATTAGTACACATTTGTGATTGTCACCGATCACGAGCAGATATTGCGACTCTTCAGAGAGGACAAAGCGGTGCTAACGGTAGCATGAGCCTGTGTTCAACCGAGGGATATGTTATTGTCCAACTACAACTATCAGTTGGAACACCGGCTGAGAGGCCACGTAGCAAATGCAGAGGCCATGAGTAGCCTGCTTTAGCAGACGCACCACTGATGGTACCACAAGTAGAAGTTACGGTAATGACCATGAATTTTCTGGCTATCCGCCCAGTGGCTGCACGTAACAGAACTTTGGATGCAAAAACTGGGTCCTCTCAAAACTTCACACCTCCTTTTCCTAGCATAGGATCCCAGAGATGCTGATCTCTGACAACGGGACATCCTTTTTCCAGCCAGGGGTTCACCAGGTTCAAGAAGTTGAATGAGATTCAACATATCAGAATGGCACCACACCATCCATTGTCGAACAGCCCAGTGGAAAAAATGGTCCAGACTTTAAAAGTAGCTGTAAAGAATGCATCCCGCAGCCTTAATAGACAACAAACTCTCCCAAATGTTACTTGATATCGGAGAAAACCTTCATACCATGATGGGAATAGTGCCTGCGGAATTGCTCATGGGCAGACGACTCCACCTTTGATCTTCCTGAAACTAGTGGTAGAAGAATGGAATCGCAGCAAGAATCTCAAAGCGGAGGCCATGGCACCAGCAGCCATGGGAGGCAATTGGAGGCAGGTGAAAAAGTACTGGCTGAAAAATTACGCCAAGTGGCCCGCAGGGTACAGTTGTGACTAAGGGGGTCCGGCATCCAATAAAATATGCGTGGGTGAGGCCATCCAGTAAAAAACGTCTGGACCAGGTGTAGGCCTCCAAAGCCCAGTTCATGCCGAAGCCAGCTATGCCCAGCCGGCGAGTACCCCGGACCGGGCTCTCCATCATTTGTATTTAGGATTTTGCAGCCGGAAATGAACACGACACATGAAGCCGCGGCTACTCCTTTGCTTCCTGAGGAATGGAGTGAACCAGCACTCTGGCACTCGCTTCATCAGAGAGGAGCGACTGTTCGATGTACGCCACCCATGTCAGACACTCTGTCGGCGGAACCAGACCAGCGCCGAAACATCAGAAGGGAGGCATGCGGGGCGTGAAGCAATGAGGTTCTTTGGACTGAACGTGGGAGGGGTGTAACGACCTCAACGAGGCACATGAGGTTTGTCTCTTGGTGTCTCAGCTCTCTGATTGAGTTGATGATTATCCACTCAATCAGGGAGCCTTGCCTGTATATATGTTGAGGTGTGTCAGGGATACTGACGATCTAGATTCTGACTTTGTACCTGAAACACTTTTAAGAGTGGAACTAAGATTGTAAATAAAGGGAATCTGGTGAAGGGACAACGGCCTCTGAGTAATTATTTCAACAATCAGACCTGACCCGTGTTCCTGAGCAATGTGAGGTTGCAATTTTGCAAAGTGATACTAGGCGATTCATATGCGCAGGTAAAACATAAATCTGTTCCAGCAGAGAATCCGCCAAGGCCCTATCCCCTTCAGACTCACGTACTTACCCCGATATCTCTGTAATACACACACCTTGGAACAGACACTAAGGGACAATATAGAATGGCCAGTTCACCGAACCTGTTCATATTTGGACTCTGGGGGAAAGCTGCAGGGAACCCGCACTTACAAATTCCCCACAGCCACCCAACCCCATATTCGAAACTGGGACCCTGATGCTGTAAGGCCGACAATATTAGGGATGAGGTCTCACCAATCACTGTATAATTAAGGCATAACATGCTTATTCGATGTTAAGTTCCTCTGATAATTAAACATATCTCTCCATCAGCCTTTTTACACACTTTCTGAGCCTGTGTGCTAACGTCTTGCAACTTATGCACTGGAAGCCCCAAATCCCTCTACAACTTGAGAATCTGCAGCTGTCCTTCGTCTAAGTAATATTCCCTTTTTGATTTTTCCTTCCAAAGTGAAGAACTTCACACTTTCCTACCTCACTCTCCACTTCCAGATTGTGCACACACACAACTCTTCTAGATCCACATTCAATCTCCTCATGCCCCCCCTCACGATATATTATCTTCCAAAGCTTTATGTTAAGTGCAAATCTAGACTTCCTATCTTCACTGTCCTCAATTCAATCATCCATATAAGTTGGAAAAATGTAACGTGCCAGCACAGACCTCTGATAGAATGCGAGAATCAATCATGTGATTGAAAAACTGAATACTTCCATTATGATATAAGGACGAACAAGAGACTTACGAAAAAACATAGCAGAGGCAGCATCACTTTGTGATGCGGAAATTAGGATTGAGAAATGTCTTGTTGCTCACAGAGGTTGTAAGAATCAACGTGGACTAAAGGAGAATCACTCAATTATTGTACTTAGTTCATAAACACATGCCATTAAAAAACATGCCAGATAAAGGTTTGCTCACAAGACTGGTGGTAATACATTAGCAGCGAGAGAGGATAAAACATCTACCAGGAAATGGGAAATCTGGATAACTGCTCTCCAATTAGGACGATAAAACTATTATTTTGCCGCTGGGATCAAATAAGGGTCCTTAAGTATTCAGAAGTTCGATATATAACCTATGTTTTAGATGATGAGGCCATATGCATTGCACATAGTTGTGCTCACACGAACAAAGTGACGAAGGGAACTGTGAGGAGGGCAGATGGGATATTAAAAGTGTCAGGGAATGTGCAGGAAATGTCATATTGAGGACAAACTGGGACAATTGTAGTTCATACACTTTGTCAGAAGAACAGAAACACGGGCTGTTGTTTAAATGCAGAGGGAGTACAGAAAATTACAGTGGAGAAGAGCTTGTTTTTTTCATACATGGATCAGGAAATGTCATCTTACATATACAGCAAAAAATTGAATGTTGACCTTTACTCAACATAAGAACATAAGAAATAGGAGCAGGAGTAGGCCATCGAGCCCCTCGAGCCTGCCCCGCCATTCAATAAGATCATGGCTGATCTGACGTGGATCAGAACCACTTGCCCGCCTGATCCCCATAACCCTTAATTCCCTTACCGATCAGGAATCCATCCATCCGCGCTTTAAACATATTCAGCGAGGTAGCCTCCACCACCTCAGTGGGCAGAGAATTCCAGAGATTCACCACCCTCTGGGAGAAGAAGTTCCTCCTCAACTCTGTAGAAGTTCCTCCTCAACTCTGTAGGACTGCAGCTCACATCGAGGGAACTCCTGCTACAACAGGCCAGTGCATTGGTGAGGCCGCATCCAGAGTTGTTGCGGACAATTTCTCATATTTACATAGTAATAAACTTGCATTGCAGGCAGTTCATAGAATTTACTCGGCTGTTTCCAGGAATGACGGAGTTGTCGTCTGAGAATAAACTGAATAATTTGCGCCCATACCAATGGGAGTTTAGAGGAAAGAGAGTGAATCTTACAGACACATTTCATCTTCTGCCCTTTTCAATATCATAGGATATTGTCATTCATGGGACAACCAAGAATTACGGGAAACCGTTCCAAAATAACATGAGAAAACTTCAGATTCTGTGTGGATAAAAGTATGGAGTCTGAATGTCAGTTTACCAAAGACGACGAATAACAAATGTTAATCGAGGAAAGAACATTAAGGGGGATAAACACACTCTGATGTGGTGCAGGCTGACCCGTGTGTTCTGAATTGGATATGGTGGCTGCGAGAATTCACCCCAAACAACGACAGATGTGCGTCATGTTGCTCATTGGAAAATGACCATCTTTGAGTGAATGCAGCTTCAACTTAGCACTCATGAGAAATGACGTGGAACTTTCTTTCCAATTTAAAAACAGAGTTAAAAATAGGTCAGAACAACAGGGACTTAACACAGGTGGCGTCATCTGTTTGTTCAAAATTTCAAAAAAACACTGAATAATGATGTAATTTCTATACCCCGTGGACATTCCGCAAAGTATGAGTTAAAGGCTTCCTGAAAACAACTCAAAGTTTATCTGAGGCAGATTTCCACAAGTATACAGAGAGATAGACCTCTACACGGAATGCAATGCATCGTCCAATAGATTGGATCGAGAAAATATTCTATACGGTCATTGCTGTCGTTGGTGTTCCTGGTAAATCACAAATCCAATTGAAATTGTGTGAATCTATGTGTGAGTCTGTGCCTGCTTTTAATCTGTTCAATGTGCCATATGCTGTTTAATGTGTGATAGGCTGATCTGTTGCTGACTATTGTGCAGATATCTGTGATATTTTCCCAATCGCTTGCATGATTTAATTCTGGTTCCTGCATGGAAAATCAAACTGTGGTCACAATTCCGATCAATTATGAAGCGATTATTTCTTGAGTCCCACTGTGGGTACTGTTGAATTAGATATCAGAACACGGAAAGTTTCTGAGGGCAAGTTATGATACAGGTATCTGTGATTGTGTGTTAGATTGGCACTAACTGGAGGGGACACTGACCATGCAAAATCTGGGCTCTGAGTCACCGGGAAATTGTGCTGATTGTGACTATCAGAACATGTGATAATGGAACAGGAGTAGAGCATTAGTACCTTCCCCACGATTCAATAAGATCACGAATGCCATGACTTTTTATCAATTCGAATTTCCTCCCGTCTGGCACTAACACTTTAGTCGTTTATTTATCAAATAAATCTACTAAAATCAGCATTGAATATATTGAATGTCACAACAACTACGGCTTTCTGAGAAACAGACTCGACAGACAAATCACTTTCTGTGATTGATAGAAATAATCTCTAAACATCCGAAAACTAAGAGAGATTCTAAGATTCTATGATTCTTAGACCTCTTCTTTTGACTTGGGACCTCCATTTGTAGTTTCCCTACCGAGAGGAGACTCCCACTTGGTACCCGTCCTTTCAAGAGCCCTCAAGATCTCAAAAACATTAAAGTAAAATACCGCTGGTGCTGAAAAACAGGCATTGAAACAGCAAATGTGGAAACATCTCAACCAGTCTGGCAGCGACGGCACATTATCACATTGTTTGTGGGAGTGTAATGAGATGAGTTTGCTTAGCACAACAGGAGACCTACCAGGGAGAAGAGAAAAGCAGATTCAAGAATGCGGTTTTCCACGACTTGTGGAGAGTGAGGAATGGAAGCGGGAACAAGAGCCATGCGAGGATCTATCAGGGAGAATATAGATCCAGATCCTGGTTGAGGGCCACTCGCTTACCTGGAAAGAGCAGGAAGAGGGATCCAGGGAAGTTTTGGGGAGTTTGAAATTAAAACAATTCCTGTCATCGCAGGAAAGTTCGAAGTTAAATGGTTGGTGATGGAGTTTACTGAGAGATGGGGCCAGAACAGATGGTGAGACTTCCGTGTTATTTGAAGTTTTATTAATCCTACTGAAACTAATTACAATAGGGAAGTCAATTCTTCATATTTCTAACATTATTAATGCAAGAAATCAGGCTATTTATTTGGCAACATGTTTCAATGTTGATGAGGTTTATTAATATTTTCAGAATGTATCAATATTTGTAAGAGTTGTGGTTTATTAATGATGATATGGTTTGTTGAAACAGTTGCTTTTATTAAAGTAGAAAGGAATAATGGCATTGAAAATTGTATATTGCGCAATTATGTTTACTATCAGCAGTGTCCAAGTGATCAACTGCAATGAAGAGTAAACAGCAGAAGCAGCATCTCTGGAATGGGCCATCATCATCTCAGGGATAATTCGGCCACATTCAATGTTTATTCCCAGCAAAGGGAGAGGCAGAGAGAACAATTACAGTGCTCACTGTATACCGAGAAAGACAGGGATTAAGTTCAATAAGAAAAAGTAAGAACAGATCGAGGATGTTAACATGACGAAGGACCAGTTACACTGTCGAAAGGGAAGAGAACTTACAAACAACTCAAATAAGAGAAGCAAAGAGAAAACAGGATAAAATAATGGCTCCTTGCTGTAAGAGAATATCACAGTTTTAGTTTGAATGACAGATAGTAAGAGGACAAACGGGACGAATGGTGGTGGGGGGGGGGGGTGGATGATTTATGATTGGCGATATAGGTCATAGTTACCATCAAATTAAGAGTTAACATTCACTTTTAAGAGGGGAGACTGCAAGTTGCAATACCAACCAAGCAGTCCACCTGTGGGACTCATGCATCCTCAGTTTGAATTCTTATCTGTAACTCTTCCCCTCCTCCATCACCCACCTCACTGTCAGTTCAAGAAGGCCGATCACCTTCTCAAAGGGAACCTGGGCTTTCACAAAAAGTGTTGGTCTTCTCAGAGGCGTGCCTACGCCATGAAATAATATGCTAATAAGAGTTGCTGTGTCATTTCCATGTTCTGTTCCCTTCTCTGTCTACAGTTAATTTAATGGCGATTCTGGTCCTGCTCCGGGGGAAGTGTGGCCTCTCCAGCTGCAGCACTCGCTACCTGCTGGCCATGGCAGCCGGGGATCTGATGGTTATTATCATTGTGATCATACTGCGGCTGTTCCCTTTCTATTATTACCCATGGTGTTTCCTGGACTTGACCCCCGTATGCAGTGTTGTCAGTGTATTTCGCCGTGCAGCAATAGACTGTTCTGTCTGGTTCACCGCCATGTTCACCTTTGATCGATTTATCGCCATTGGTTCACAGAAGCTGAAAGTTGAATATTGCACCGAGAAAACTGCGGCTGTGGTTCTTGCAACAACAACCATTCTACTCTGTCTAAAAAATGTGCCTCGTTACTTTAGATATGAACCCACTAAAATAATCAACAAAGTATCGTGGTACTGTAAAAATACGAGAATCTTTTACACTGATCCTAGATGGCAGGGGTTCACTAAATTTTCAACAGCATTAACTCCAATGATCCCATTCGTAGTAATTCTCATCCTTAACGCTCTGATTTTCCGACGCATTTTAATGGCCAGCCGAGCTCGCAAGTCACTGAAGGATCAGAGCAAGGGAGACAAACACAGTGACCCAGAGATGGAGAGTAGAAAGAAGTCTATTATTTTACTCTTTTCCATATCCAGCAACTTCATAATTCTGCGGTTATTCTATGTTTTATATATGCTGGATGTGCCAGGACTCTTTTTAGATGGCAGTGGTTATGATATCTTTGAGGACATCGCCTGTATGCTGCAGAGTTTAAGCTGCTGCACAAATACCTTTATTTATGTGGCCGCTCAGCCCAAATTCAGAACAGAGTTAAAGAAAATGCTGAAATATCCGTTTGTATCTATTGTTCAGTATATTGATTGAAACAACAGTTAAAAAAATCCATAGGGACCGGAACATGGTGGTCCTGTGAGCAGAGATATGACAGATATCCAGCTCAAGAAGAGCAAGATGTGACATGGGGGGAGGAGGTGAAGGGAAGTGTCTGCAGGAATGAACTGCATTGGAGGGATGTGCGCGGCGCAGGGAGAGAGAGAGCAGAAGAACCAGAGCTCTACTTCTACAAGGAGGTCAGACAGGGCGAAGCGAAGGCTGCGAAGGACAAGAGGTGAACGTGACCTAACCCAGCATAAAGATATCAGATACAAAGTATCGCCTGAATGTATTGACTTAAACAGTGCATAAACTTGAAAACAGCGGAAAGGGAGGTTGTTAATTGAACATTTCGGGGTATCTATTGGACCGAGGAGGGTTTTTAGCTGTCAGCATGTTGCCGTTCCTGGGATCTTGCTGTGTGAAGAGGACAAGTGTGTGGCTTTATACATGACAGTGATGTTGCAGAAACAGATGGAGGGAGAGAGGGAAAGACAAAGAAAAAGAATCAGCGAGAGAGATAGAAGCGGCTGGATGTTGTGTGTTGGAGGCAGAGGGAGCGGTGACAGCTGCTATTGAGGTGCGGGGGACCTAAATGGGGGAACAGGGTCTCCATTTAATTCTGAGGGTCCCGGGATATGGATTTCACTGCCCCAGCCTCACTCTGCCTCACTCTGTACCTCTGTATAAAAACTGACCACATTTAAAACGCACTCCACACTGTTGACTGCATCTTGTGGGATCTTGCTGAGCACAAGGGACTTCGTTTTAAAAAGCCGTCATGCTTTTCATGAGGGACGTTTACCCTTTCAGGGACTGAAGCGATATACCCAGACTTGAGAAAATGTCCACAGGCACAGGGGTGTGTGTGTGTGTGTGTGTGTTTGTCTGGCCGTTGTCTTGGTGTGTGTTTATGTATATGCGTGTGTCTGTGTATGGGAGTGTTTGTGTGTCTGTGTGGGTGCATGTGTCTATGCTTGTGCGTGCTGCACGTTGCTGTGTGTTTGTCTCAGTGTCAGTGCATGCATCTGTGTGCGTTTGTACTTACGTGTGTTGGTGTGTGTGTGTGTGCGCGCGCACTTGTGTGTGCGTGTGTGCCCGCCTGTGTACGTGTCCCAGTATCTGTGTTTGTGCCTGAGTGTTGTGTCTCCATGTGTGTCTCTGTGTGTCTCACTGCTTGTGACTCAGTGTTTGTGTTTGTCTCTGTGCGTGTCTGTGTGTGTCTGTCTCTGTAGTGTATCGTTGTGCGTATGTCTGTGTGTGTGTGTGTGCGTTTTTCAAGGTATTGGTTTGTGTCTGTGTTCATGTGTTTGTGTGTGTGCATGTGTGTGTGTCTATGTCACAGTTTGTGTTTCTGTGTGTGCAGCGTTGTGTGGTCCATGTGTTTGTGTGTATGTGTGTCTTCTTTTGTGTGCCTATATATATGTGTGTGTTTGTGTGCGAGCGTGAGTGTATGTGTGTTTGTTTGTCTCAGTGCGTTTGTGAGTGCATGCATGTGTGCATGTGGGTGTGATGGGAGACAGAGTGAGTGAAGACTGTGAGGGGCGACTTTGAGGCATCGCATAGTGCGGGAATAATGCGAAGGGAAAAAGAGTGAGGGGGGAGAGAGTGAGATGGAGAGAGCAAGGCGCAATAGCGCAAGAGGAGGATAGAGCGACGGGTAAAGAGTGTAACGGGAAGAGAGTTGGGGAGAATGTGAGGGAAAAGCGAGTGAGGGGGAGAGTGAGTGAGTGGGAGAAGGATTTTAGGGTGCGAAGGAATACTGTGATAGGACAGAGTAAGAGGGTGAAGGAATAAAGGAGTTCAGGGAGTGAGATACTGGGTAAGGAACGAGCAGATGGGGTGAGAGAGAGATTGATGAGGTGAGAGGGGAGTTAACAGAAAGCAGAATATACTGGCCAGTTTGAATTTAATCTCAATTCATGAATTCTAACTTTCCGTCTGAAGGAATTCACGTCTGAGGATTCCAGTTAAAAATCCCAGCGACTCTCCCACTGTGATGTTGCTGAAGATACTGTATTTAGTAAGTGGAAATATTATATCTCACAATGAGAAAATAAAATTTAATGCAGATTTCTAGAGCAAGCAAATCCTAATTGAGTTAAGAAGAATAAAACTGTACACAATGCTCCAGGTCTGGTCTGGCCAAGGTTCTGTGCAATTGCAGCAAGACATCTTTACTGCTTTACACAAATCCCCTTGTGATGAAGGCCAACGGACCATTATCCTTTCTAAATGATTGCAGTCCCTGCATGCTAGCTTTTAGAGTCCCATGCACAAGGACACCCAGACCTTTCTGGACATCATCTATTTCCAATTTTGCACCATTGCATATTTACCTTGTTTCTCTGTATTTTCTACCAAAATTGGAGAACTAGACACTTATCCACGTTATATTCCATCTGCCCTGTCCTTGCCCATTTACACAGCCTGTACAAATCCCGCTGAAGAACCATCACAAGTGTGTGTGTGTGTGTGGGTGGGTGGGTGGGCGGGTGTGTGTTTGTGTGGTTTCAAGGTGATTTAAACAAGTTGATTAAGTGGGTGAATACATAGGGAATACAATGTAACGTAGATAAAAATAGTATAATGTAATTAAATGTCAATTTATCTATTTTGGATGGAGAAACAGAATGGTATAGTATTCTCTAAATGGTGACATAATAAATTTTAGAAAATTCAGAAATCAAATTCACAACAAAGTGTTGGATTGGACAAGTTCAATTATAAACCCAGGATTAAAGTTCAAACATACAATATGTTCACACTCTTCATTAGTGTCCCCACAGTTACTTCCCTGCCTACCTTAATATCATTAGCAAATTTATAATTGATAGATATCGTTCCTTCATCCAACTTACAGATATAGGAACAGCAGCACAGATCATCGTTACGTATACCATGAAAAGTGGATGGAGAAAATCACAAGGAGCACCAATCAGAGCGAGAACAGGATAATAAAAGTACTGGATAACATAAAGTGCGTATTCGATCCGTGTATCCATCCATCTGGCTGTCGTGGCAATGTGAAGCCACACTGATAAACCCCTTTCCAATGTTGTAACATTCGAATCTATTGTTCTGAGATCCTGATCCATTGCTGTTTCATCCCAAACTATTATTCTCAGATTCTCATCCATTGCTGAACCGTTCCAAATTATTGCTCTCAGAATTGGATCAATTGTTGTCATCTTTCAAACGACAGTTCCAATCCCTCCCATAACTCTCACTTGAGCCACCGTTTCCTGTTGCTGCTGTTACCAGTTCATAACTTATCGAGGTAACTCCCTTATTAATGAAACAATGACGCCCTCCCGTGAGGCATAATTGTCACATCCATGGAGAATTAAACTAGTTTTTATCACTAAACAAACAGGATACGTTAACCCGTTTTGATTTTTGGATTACGGGGCTTCAAAAACAACAATGGTCAGTTGACTGGCCGTGACTAGTTTAACATTATTTAATATAGTTAATGATAACAAACAGTTTGGCTGTAGCAAATTATCTGCATTGCCGAGACAAATCGACAGTTGACAGCTGATCAATGATCCGAGAGGAGCACCGAGAGAGTGGCAAGGAATGCACTTTTTTTTTTCCTGCATTCTCCAGGCACATCATGTGTCACCACTTTGATATTTGACAGTCAAAACGGTATATTCCCTGAGACAGATTGGACAGCCAAACACATTCGGGATCAGCATATTTGAATCATCGACTCTACCCACCATCATGTGCCCCCCACCCCCCAACGTCCCCTCCCACTCCCTCCCCCCCACCCGGCCACCCCCCCCCCCACCCTCCCCCCACCTCCCCCCGACGAAAAATTACCATTCATTTTCCCCTTGCCCTATCGTATGTCGCCACTCAGGCTGAACCTCTGTGCCTGGTTTGTCGCAAACATCAATCCAGACATCCATTTTCAAAGGCGACCTAAAAATGGAGTGTGGGGTTTCCTTTGGAGGGGGGTCCGAGTGTAAGTGAGTTGATAGAGTGGAAGTAAGTTGCCAGAGACTGCAAGTGCATGTGCATTAGCACAAACGAGCGGAAATGTTCGACGTAGAGGAATATGAGAGGGGCGATTAATTCTGGGGCCGAATGGCAAAACGTTGGAGTGTCAATTTGACGTGAATTGAGACCAATTGAGACCAGGATCCTTCAGCAAGATAACTGATGAGAGTTCAAATAATTAACAAAAAAAACAGAGTCAATTGCTTCGAGACACATTGAAGTGAAATTCAATGATATTCAATCACACCAAGGCCCTCTCCCTGACCCCCATATGTTTACCCTGTGAGTCCCTCTGATATTAAGTGGCAATTGAACATGGCCAATCATCCTAACTCGCACATCTTTGGCACGTGGGAGGAAACCGGAGCACCCGGAGGTAACCCACGCAGACATGAGGAGAATGTACAGACTCCATACAGACAGTCACCCGAAGCCGAAATTGAACACGGGCCCCCGGCGGTGTGAGGCAGCAGTGTTATCCACTGTGCCACCGTGCCGCCCCTGTGAGACTGCAAATCCCAAACTTAACGGGGTGAATGGCTTCCCAAAAGGAAAACCAAATGTGAAACTTCGATTCTGCAAGGACAGAAATATTTTTTTGCAATGTATGATCTGGTACATGTAAGGAACTTAGGGGATGGTTCCGATGAGTCCATGGCATTGTTATGAAAGAAAAAAAACATGACCAGATTCTTACAAGGCAAATTTCAGGCAAAAGCGCTAAACAGAGAAATATCGAGACCAAAAGTAGGAGTTCGCCATTCGGCCCCTTGAGCCTGCTCCGCCATTCATTTCGATCATGGCTGATCATCAAATTCAATATCATGATCCCCCCCCCCCCACCCCATCTCCCTCCTCCCCCCTCCCCACCTCCCTACTCCCCCCCTCCCTCCTCCCCCCTCCCCACCTACCACCCCCTCCCCCCGCCCCATCAATATACCTTGTCCCCTTCAGCTGCAAGAGCTGCATCTCATTTCTTCTTGAAATCAGACAAAGTTTTGGTCTCAATTACAATCGGTTGTACTGAACTCCACATGCTCACCACCTTCTGGGTGAAGAAAACTCTCCTCACCTTCGCTCTGACAGGTTTAAGCCGTATCCACAAACTATGACCCTAGTTCTGGACTCCCCCCGCCATTACAGAGATTCTTTCAGAATCAACCCTGTCCAACGCTATTTGAATTTTATAAATTTCTCTGAGATCCCCTCTCACTCTTTTAAATTCAAGGGAATCGAATCGTAACCGGCTTAATCTCTCGTCATATGGCACACCTGTCATAGAGCCATAGAGTTTTACAGAATCGAGACAGGCCCTTGGGCCCAAATTGTCCATGCCGCCATTTCTTAAACCGCTAAGCTAGTCCCAATTGCCCACATTTGGCCCATATCCCTCTGTACCCATCTTAGCCATGTAACTTCCTAAACGCTTTTTAAAAGACAAAGTTGTACCTGCCTCTACTACTAACTCGGGCAGCTTATTCCAGACACTCACCACCCTCTGTGTCAAACAAATGTCCATCTGGGCCCTTTTGCATCTCTCCCCTCTCACCTGCAACCTATGCCCTCTAGTTTTAGACTCCCCTACCTTTGGGGAAAGATATTGACTATCCAGCTGATCTATGCCCCTCATTATGTTATAGACTTCTATTAGATCTCCTCTAAGCCTCCTACGCTCCAAAGAGAGAAGTCCCAGTCTATCCAGCCTTTTCTTATAACTGGAAACATCAAGTCACGTCGCATCCTCGTGAGGCTTTTCTGCACTCTTCACAGTTTAATAATATACTTTCTAGATTTGGGTGACCAGACCGGCACACAGTGTTCTAAGTGTGGCCTTACCAATGTCTTGTCCAACTTCAACAATTCGCCCCAACTCCTGTATTCAATGTTCTGACTAATGCATACTCTGTGACTCCGCTGCCACACACACACACTCACTCCCTCATTCTCACACACTGTAACACTCACACACCCACTACAGTATAAACATACACTCTCCAACCGCCCCCTCCCCCACCAAATACAAACTTACCCGTTCACGCACTCTCTCCCTCACTCCCACACACAGCAACACTCACACCCTCACTACAGTATAAATTTACACTCTCCAACCGCCCCCCCCCCCCACCAAATACAAACTTACCCGTTCACGCACTCTCTCCCTCACTCCCACACACAGCAACACTCACACCCTCACTACAGTATAAATTTACACTCTCCAACCGCCCCCCCCCCACCAAATACAAACTTACCCGTTCACGCACTCTCTCCCTCACTCCCACACACAGCAACACTCACACCCTCACTACAGTATAAATTTACACTCTCCAACTCCCCCTCAAAATGCACACTCATCCGCTCACACATTCGCTCCCTCACTCCCACACACAACAACACTCACACTCTCACTACAGTATAAATTTACTCTCCAACTCCCCCATCAAATTCACACTCACCCGCTCACAAACTCAGTCGCTCTCTTACCCCACACGTAATCACTCACTGTCTGACTCAGACAGATGCACACGAGAGACTCACTCTCTCTTCCAGTTACAGTCACACTCAAGCTTTCTCTGCAACACACTCACTTCCTCAATGCAACACAACCAGACCCGGAAATGGAGAATAGGAGGAAATCCATCATTTTACTGTTTGCTATATCAGCGAATTGTATTCTGTTATGGGCATTGTTGGTGTTTTCTTCGATACAGAGACGCATGACATTTCTCCAGATTACGGATATTGCTGTGGGCTATTTTATCATAAAATTGGGCACAATGCTTCAACTTCCTAGTTGCTGCACAAACACTTGCTTCTCTGCAATAACACAGACAAAGTTCAGGCAGCAGGTGAAAACTATGCTAATATATCCCTTCAGTAGAATTGTGAAATCTATCCAATGATTCAAGTAGATGAACAATTGAAATTTCCCATGAAGTCAACATCTAATTTTACTTGTAAACGGACCAATTCTTTGAAGTTGTAGACAGCGTGTGGTTGGTTCATGTCACTATCCATGTGCAGCAACTGTCCCTGAACTAATAGAACATGTGGTGCATCTTAATCTATGATAGGAAAGGTTGGGCGGGGGGGGGGGGGGGGATGGTAGGGGAATGACAGAGCGGGGTTGTGGGGGGGTGGAGTGGGGTGCAGAGCTGGCTGAAGAATATCTTTATTGCAAGAGAGATGGAATGCAGGCAATATTATGGTCGCAGAGCAGGGCGGAGGATTGCCGCGAATCAAACAAAGCATGGAAGGTGCCAGCACTGTGCTGGCAGAGCAGGGGTCATAGCGCTATGTGTTTTCAGAGAGTAGGGATGGGACCTGTCACTATGGCAACATGTTGATGAGTATCTGTATTGAGGCACGTTTGGAATGATGTTAATCTCTGAGTAACGCAATACAAATTGTGCTGCCAATGTGGTGAAACGTGCAGCCGTGGGATATGTCTTTAGTTGCAGCGATGCGGTTTGGCAGTTTTCAGCTAGAATTGGAGGATCTGCTGATGTTGCGATGCGTTAACAATATTTCAGAGTCTATGTTAGATTTTGTGTCCATTAGATTCAGGGACCCCAATTAGTTTCAGGGTCTTTGTCAGTATAAAGGTATCTTTCAGTTGCAGCAACATTAATTGCAGTCTCACCGAAGCGCCCCCATTCCAGACCCCTCCCCCTTCAATCACTGCAAATCACAAACACTTTTAGAACAGTACAATTGCATCTAATGGAAACTCTCCGTTTGGACATTGTCAAGTGATTGTACATTAAAGCAATGAAAATGCCACACAGCTTACAACTTGAGCGATGTCATTGGGGGGCTGCAGCTAAGCTGTGGCCAGTCAGGTGATAGGGTTTGTTTGCTTTGGGCTTTCAGCTACGTTTTTGGAAACAGTTTACCTGCAAGCTAAGAAGCAGACTGCTTTTCTCCCTGTTTTTTTTCTCTTTGTTTGGTTCTGCCTTAAAGGATTTGTGTTTTGGGAAAATAGATCCGACTACAACCTCTTCCGACTTTCTTCACAAGGAAAATGTGGCAAATAGGAAGAGGAGGAGACCATTCTGCCCATCTAGCCTGCATCGACAGCAGTCCCACCTAATCCCGTAACACCTCACACTTACCCTGCTGTTCCCACCGAAACTAGGGTCAATTTGTCATGGCCAATTCACTTAACCCTCGCATCTTTTGACTGTGGGAGGGAACCGGAGCACCCGGAAGAAAGCATGATCAGCCATGATCACAATGGATGGCACAATGGATCACAATGGATCAGTAATACACACTGACACACACACAAAGTAATACACACTGACACACACACACACACACACACACACACACACACACACACACACACACACAGTGAAACACACTGACACACACATACAGTGACACACACTGACACACACACACACACACACACGCACAGTGGCACTGTCCCTCACACACGCAGTGATACACACTGACACACACACACAGTGATACACACTGACACACACAGTGATACGCACTGACACACACACACAGTGATACATACTGACACACACATACCTACTGATACTCATTGGCACACACACACACACAGTAACACACACACAGTGATACACACTGACGCACACACACAAACACAGTGTTACACACTGACACACAAACACACAGTGATACACACTGACACACACACACACACACACACACACACACAGTAATACACACTGACCCACACAAAGAGACACACACACACACACACCCACAGTAATACACACTGACTCACACACACAGTGATGCACAATGACCCACAGACACACAGTGATACAAACTGACACACACAGACAGACAGTGATGCACACTGACCCACACACACAGTGATACACACTGAGACACACACACACACACACACACAGTAATACACATTGAACCCCCCCCCACCCACACACACACAGTAATACACACTGACACACACACACACAGTGATACACACTGACACATACACACACACAGTAATACACACTGACACACACACACAGTAATACACTCTGACACACACACACACACACACACACAGTAATACACACTGACACATACACACACAGTGATATACACTGACACACACATACAGTGACACACACTGACACACACACACACACACACACGCACACACACACACAGTGACACTGTCCCTCACACACGCACTGATACACGCTGACACACACAATGCTACGCACTGACACACACACACACAGTGATACATACTGACACACACATACCGAGTGATACTCATTGGCGCGCACACACACACAGTGACACACACATAGTGATACACACTGACGCAGACACACAAACACAGAGTTACACACTGACACACACACACACACACAGTAATACACACTGACCCACACACACACACAGTGATGCTACTGACCAACAGACACACAGTGATACACACTGACACTCATACACACACACACACACACAGTGATACACACTCACACACACGCACACAAAGTGATGCACACTGACACACACACACACACACACACAGTGATACACACAAACACACACACACAGTGACACACACTGACACATACACAAACAGTGATACACACTGACACACACACAGTAATACACACTGACACACACACACACAGTGAAACACACTGACACACACATACAGTGACACACACTGACACACACACACAGTGACACTGTCCCTCACACACGCACTGATACACACTGACACACACACACAGTGATACACACTGACCCACACAGTGATACGCACTGACACACACACACAATGATACATACTGACACACACATGCCTAGTGATACTCATTGGCACACACACACACACACAGTGACACACACACAGTGATACACACTGACGCACACACACACACATTGATACACACTGACACACACACACACACACAGTGACACACACTGACAAACACAGTGACACACACACAGTGATACACACTGACACGCACAGTGACACACACTGACCCACACACACACAGTGATACACACTGACCCACACACACACATTCGCACACACTGACACACACACAGTGATACACACTGACACATACACACACAGTGAACAACACTGACCCACACACACACACAGTGATACACACTGACACACACACAGTAATACACACTGACTCACACGCACAGTGATGCACAGTGACCCACAGACACACAGTGATACACACTGACACACACAAACACACAGTGATGCACACTGACCCACACACACAGTGAAACACACACACACACACACACACACACACACACACACACACACACGCACACAGTAATACACATTGAACACCCCCACCCACACACACACAGTGATGCACACTGACCCACAGATACACAGTGATACACACTGACACACATACACACACACACAGTAATACACACTGACACACACACACACAGTAATACACACTCACACACACACACAAAGTGATGCACACTGACACATACACACACACAAAGTGACCACTGTGAAACACACACGGTGAAACACACTCACACACAAAGTGATACACACTGACACACTCACACACAGTGATACACACACACACACGCGCGCACACACACAGTGATACACACTAACACACACACACAGTGAAACACACTGACCCACACACACACAGTGATGCACACTGACCCACATAAACACACACACAGCAATACAAACTGACCCCCCCCCACACACACACACAGTGATACACACTCACACACACTCACAAAGTGATGCACACTGACACATACACACACACACACACAGTGACACACAGTGACACACACACAGAGAAACACACTGACACATACACACGGTGATACACAGTGACACACACACACAGTGATTCACAATGACACACAGACACACAGTGATACACATAGACCCACACAGACACACAGTGATGCACACTGACCCACACACACAGTGATACACACTGAGACACACACACACACACACACACACACACAGACACACACACACAGTAATACACATTGAACCCCCCCCACCCCCACACACACATTAATACACACTGACCCACACACACACAGTGACACGCACCGACCCACAGACACACAGTGATACACACTGACACACATACACACACACACACAGTAATACACACTGACCCGCACACACACACACACACACAGACACACACACACACACACACACACAGTGACAAACACTCACACACACACACACAGAGTGATGCACACTGACACATACACACATACAGACACACACACAGTGACATACAAACAGTGAAACACACTGACACACACACACAGTGAAACACACACACACACACACACACGCACACAGTAATACACATTGAACACCCCCACCCACACACACACAGTGATGCACACTGACCCACAGATACACAGTGATACACACTGACACACATACACACACACACAGTAATACACACTGACACACACACACACAGTAATACACACTCACACACACACACAAAGTGATGCACACTGACACATACACACACACACAGTGACCACTGTGAAACACACACGGTGAAACACACTCACACACAAAGTGATACACACTGACACACTCACACACAGTGATACACACACACACACGCGCGCACACACACAGTGATACACACTAACACACACACACAGTGATACACACTGACCCACACACACACAGTGATGCACACTGACCCACATAAACACACACACAGCAATACAAACTGACCCCCCCCCCACACACACACACAGTGATACACACTCACACACACTCACAAAGTGATGCACACTGACACATACACACACACACACACAGTGACACACAGTGACACACACACAGAGAAACACACTGACACATACACACAGTGATACACAGTGACACACACACACAGTGATTCACAATGACACACAGACACACAGTGATACACATAGACCCACACAGACACACAGTGATGCACACTGACCCACACACACAGTGATACACACTGACACACACACACACACACACACACACACACACACACACACACACACAGTAATACACATTGAACCCCCACACACACATTAATACACACTGACCCACACACACACAGTGATACGCACCGACCCACAGACACACAGTGATACACACTGACACACATACGCACACACACACAGTAATACACACTGACCCGCACACACACACACACAGACACACACACACACACACACACAGTGACAAACACTCACACACACACACACAGAGTGATGCACACAGACACACACACACACACACACAGTGACAAACACTCACACACACACACACACAGTGATACACACTGACACACACACACACAGTGATACACACACACACACACACAGTGACACACACTAACACACATCCACAGTGATACACACTGACACATACACACACAGTGATACACACTGACACACACACAGTAATACACACTGCCACACACACACACAGTGAAACACACTGACACAAACATACAGTGACACAGACTGACACACACACACACACACACACACACAGTGACACTGTCCCTCACACACGCACTGATACACACTGACACATACACACAGTGATACACACTGACACACACAGTGATACGCACTGACACACACACATATTGATACATACTGACACACACATACCTAGTGATACTCATTGGCACACACACACACACACACACACACACACACACAGTGACACACACACAGTGATACACACTGATGCACACACACACACACACACACAGTAATACACACTGACCCACACACACACACACAGTGATGCTCACCTACCCACTACACACAGTGATACACACTGACACACATACACACACACAGTAATACACACTGACCCACCCCCCCACACACACACACAGTGATACACACTCACACACATACACGCAAAGTGATGCACACTGACACACACACACACACTGATACACACAAACACACACACACAGTGATACACACTGACACATACACACACAGTGATACACACTGACACACACACAGTAATACACACTGACACACACACTCACAGTGAAACACACTGACACACACATACAGTGACACACACTGACACACACACACACACACAGTGACACTGTCCCTCACACACGCACTGATACACACAGACACACACACACAGTGATACACACTGACACAGACAGTGATACACACTGACACACACACACAGTGATACATACTGACACACACATACGTAGTGATACTAATTGGCACAGACACACAAACACACAGTGACACACACACAGTGATACACACTGACGCACACACACAAACACAGTGTTACACACTGACATACACACACACATTGTTACACACTGACACACACACACACAGTGACACACACTGACAAACACAGTGACACACACACAGTGATACACACTGATACACACACACAGTGATACACACTGACACGCACAGTGACACACACTGACCCACACACAAACAGTGATACACACTGACCCACACACACACATTGGCACACAGTGACACACACAGTGATACACACTGACACATACACACACAGTGAACCACACTGACCCACACACGCACATACATTGATACACATTGACACACACACACAGTAATACACACTGACACACACAAACAGACACACACACACACCCACAGTAATACACACTGACTCACACACACAGTGATGCACAATGACCAACAGACACACAGTGATACACACTGACACACAGACACACAGTGATGCACACTGACCCACACACACAGTGAAACACACTGGGACACACACACACACAGTAATACACATTGAACCACCCAACCAGACACACACAGTAACACACTGACCCACACACACACACATTGATGCACACTGACCCACAGATACACAGTGATACACACTGACACACATACACACAGTAATACACACTCATCCCCCCCACACACACACACAGTGATACAAACACACACACACACAAACAAAGTGATGCACACTGACACATACACACATACACACACACACACAGTGACACACAGTGACACACACACAGTGAAACACAGTGACACACACAGTGAAACACACTGAAACACACACAGTGAAACACACTGACACACTCACACACAGTGATACTCACACACACACACACACACAGTTATACACACAAACACACACACACAGTAATACACACTGACACACACACACACAGTGAAACACACTGACACACACATACAGTGACACACACTGACATACACACACACACACAGTGACACTGTCCCTCACACACGCACTGATACACACTGACACACACACACAGTGATACACACTGACACACACAGTGATACGCACTGACACACACACACAGTGATACATACTGACACACACATACCTAGTGATACTCATTGGCACACACACACACAGTGACACACACACACAGTGATACACACTGACGCACACACACAAACACAGTGTTACACACTGAACACACACACACATTGATCCACACTGACACACACACACATAGTGACACACACTGACAAACACAGTGACCCGCACACAGTGATACACACTGACACACACACACACAAAGTGATACACCCTGACTCGCACAGTGACACACACTAACCCACGCACACACACACAGTGATACACACTGACCCACACACACACACATTGGCACACACTGACACACACACAGTGATACACACTAACACATACACACACAGTGAACCACACTGACCCACACACACACATACATTGATACACACTGACACACACAGACACACAGTGATGCACACAGACCCAAACCCACACAGTGATACACACTGACACACACACACACACACACACGCACACACACGCACACACACACACAGAGTAATACACACTGACCCACACACACTGTGATGCACAATGACCCACAGACACACAGTGATACACACTGACACACACAGACACACAGTGATGCACACTGACCCACACACACAGTGATACACACTGTGACACACACACACACACACATACACACAGTAATACACATTGAAACCCCCCACCCACACACACACAGTGATACACATTAACTCACACACACAGTGATACACACTGACACATACACACACAGTGATACACACTGACACACACACGCAGTAATACACACTGACGCACACACACACACACACAGTGAAACACACTGACACACACACAGTGATACACACTGACACATACACACACAGTGAACCACACTGACCCACACACGCACATACATTGATACACACTGACACACACAGTCACACAGTGATGTACACATACCCAGACCCACACAGTGATACACACTGACACACACACACACAGTAATACACAGTGACACACACAAACAGACACACACACACACCCACAGTAATACACACTGACTCACACACACAGTGATGCACAATGACCCACAGACACACAGTGATACACACTGACACACAGACACACAGTAATGCACACTGAACCACACACACAGTGAAACACACTGAGACACACACTCACACACAGTAATACACATTGAACCACCCAACCAGACACACACAGTAATACACACTGACCCACACACACACACATTGGTGCACACTGACCCCCAGATACACAGTGATACACACTGACACACATACACACACACACAGTAATACACACTCACCCCCCCACACACACACACACAGTGATACAAACACACACACACACAAACAAAGTGATGCACACTGACACATACACACATACACACACACACAGTGACACACAGTGACACACACACAGTGAAACACACTGACACACACACACAGTGATACACACTGACACACTCACACACAGTGATACACACACACACACACACACAGTGATACACACAAACACACACAGTGATACACACTGACACATACACACACAGTGATACACAGTGACACACTCACACAGTAATACACACTGACACACACACACACAGTGAAACACACTGACACAATGACCCACAGACACACAGTGACACACACAGACACACACAGACACACAGTGATGCACACTGACCGACAGACACAGTGATACACACTGAGACACACACACACACACACACACACACACATACACACAGTAATACACATTGAACACCCCCACCCACACACACACAGTAATACACACTGACCCACACACACACAGTGATGCACACTGACCCACAGACACACAGTGATACACACTGACAGACATGCACACTCCCACAGTAATACACACTGACCCACACACACACACACAGAAACACACACACACTGATACTCACTCACACACACACAAAGTGATGCACACTTACACACACACACACACACAGTGATACACACAAACACACACAGTGATACACACTGACACATACACACACAGTGATACACACTGACACACACACAGTAATACACACTGACACAAACACACACACACAGTGAAAGTCACTGACACGCACATACAGTGACACACACTGACACACACTCACACACACACACACACTCACAGTGACACTGTCCCTCACACACGCACTGATACACACTGACATACACACACAGTGGTACACACTGAACCACACAGTGATACGCACTGACACACACACATAGTGATACATATTGACACGCACATACCTAGTGATACTCATTGGCACACACACACACACACATTGACACACACACAGTGATACACACTGACGCACACACACAAACACAGTGTTACACACTGACACACACAAACACACAGTGACACACACTGACAAACACAGTGACACACACACAGTGATACACACTGACACACACACACACAGTGATACACACTGACACGCACAGTGACACACACTGACCCCCACACACACAGTGATACACACTGACCCACACACACACATTGGCACACACTGACCCACACACAGTGATACACACTGAAACATACACACACAGTGAACCACACTGACCCTCACACACAAATACATTGATACACACTGACACACACAGACACACAGTGATGCACACTGACCCACACCCACACAGTGATAAACACTGACACACACACACACACACAGTAATACACACTGACCCACACACACACACACACACACAGTGATACGCACACACACACACACAAAGTGATGCACACTGACACATAAACACATACACACACACACAGTGACACACAGTGACACACACACAGTGAAACACACTGACATACACACACAGTGATACACACTGACACACTCACACACAATGATACACACACACACACACACAGTGATACACACTAACACACACACAAAGTGATACACACTGACATATATACACACAGTGATACACACTGACACACACACACACAGTAATACACACTGACACACACACACACAGTGAAACACACTGACACACACATACAGTGACACACACTGACACACACACACACACACACACAGTGACACTGTCCCTCACACACGCACTGATACACACTGACACACTCACACAGTGATACACAATGACACACACAGTGATACGCACTGACACACACACACAGTGATACATACTGACACACACATACCTAGTGATACTCATTGGTACACACACACACACACAGTGAAACACACACAGTGATACACACTGACAAACACACACAACCACCGTGTTACACACTGACAAACACACACACAGTGAACCACACTGACCCACACACACACATACATTGATACACACTGACACACACAGACACACAGTGATGCACACTGACCCACACCCACACAGTGATACACACTGACACACACACACACACACAGTAATACACACTGACCCACACAAACAGACACACACACACGCCCACAGTAATACACACTGACTCACACACACAGTGATGCACAATGCCCCACAGACACACAGTGAAACACACTGACACACACACACATAGTAATGCACATTGAACCCCCCCACCCACACACACACAGTAATAAACATTGACCCACACACACAGTGATGCACACTGACTCACAGATACACAGTGATACACACTGCACACATAAACACACACACAGTAATACACACTGATACACACACACACACACGCACACACACACACACACACACACACACACACAGTGATACACACTCACACACACACACAAAGTGATGCACACTGACACACACACACACGCACACACACAGTGACACACAGTGACACACACTCAGTGAAACACACTGACACACACAAACAGTGATACACAGTGACACACACAGTGAAACACACTGAAACACACACAGTGAAACACACTGACACACTCACACACAGTGATACTCACACACACACACACACACACACACACACAGTTATACACACAAACACACACACACAGTAATACACACTGACACATACACTCACAGTGATACACACTGACACACACACAGTAATACACACTGACACACACACACACACACACACACAGTGAAACACAGTGACACACACATACAGTGACACACACTGACACATACACACACACAGTGACACTGTCCCTCACACACGCACTGATACACACTGACACACACACACAGTGATACACACTGACACACACAGTGATACGCACTGACACACACACACAGTGATACATACTGACACACACATACCTAGTGATACTCATTGGCACACACACACACACACAGTGACACACACACAGTGATACACACTGACGCACACACACAAACACAGTGTTACACACTGAACACACACACACATTGATACACACTGACACACACACACACAGTGACACACACTGACAAACACAGTGACCCGCACACAGTGATACACACTGACACACACACACACAGTGATACACACTGACCCACACATACACACATTGGCACACACTGACACACACACAGTGATACACACTGACACATACACACACAGTGAACCACACTGACGCACACACACACATACATTGATACACACTGACACACACAGACACACAGTGATGCACACTGACTCAAACCCACACAGTGATACACACTGACACACACACACAAACGCACACACACACACACACACACACACACACAGTAATACACACTGACCCACACACACAGTGATACACAATGACCCACAGACACACAGTGATACACACTGACACACACAGACACACAGTGATGCACAC